>NC_067404.1:24561583-24861583 GCF_016432865.1 Antechinus flavipes
TCAGTTAGGTCATCAGGCAGCTGTTATACAAAAAATTTATATTTCTCACAGCCTAAAGTAATAACCGGATGCACATAATGATAGGAATGGGTTTTGGATATATATGATAGTGGGAGTAACAAGATGCATACCATGATGGGAATGGGCTTAGAAGGACCTTCCAGGGTCCGTTTTTTGGGGGAATGATAACTGATCTTATCTGTAGAAGCACCTCACAGGTATGATGCCCAGGTAAGCAGAAGAACAGAAATAGGCAAGATCACTGTATGGTCATGCTTGTCACTTTGATCTAGTGTATGAGGCTAAATTTGGATTCTCATGAGAAACTTAGAGGCTCCTTTTTGGTTCAGCAATAAGAAGCCACTTTTCTTATCGTGCCCCCTACTATGTCTGCCTACCACACTCTCACCTGTTAACACCTGCTTCACGCCTTGATATACTTTGTGCATTGGCCAAACCAAATAGTTCTTATTATTTCCTAGGCATATCCTATTGCTTCTCACCTCTGAGCCTTTTTTCATGCTCTCTGTCCCATACAGTATGCCATCCATCATCTCTGATGGTTGATGAAAAACCTACTTGTTTTGGTAGGTCCAGTTTGTTAATGAAACCTTCCTTAGTCACTGGGCTCAAAGTTCTGTCTCCTTCCTCTGAACCATTTTAACCCATTTTGTTACTTTGAGGCACTTCTCTTAGTCTAATTTTTATTTAAGCTGTTCAACTGTATGTGTCATCTCTCCAACAAAAATATCTGCTTTTTGACCAAAAGGATGATTTTCATTTCTATCTTTCAAAATCTAATCTAGAGCTTACATGAAGGAGACTCTCAGTAAATCTTGCTTGAATCAATTGAACTCTTCAATACTCGCCGATATTTACAGTTTCAACTATGCCAAGCATTTTCATCTCCATGATCTCCTTGGATCCTCTATGACTCAGATGTTGCCTCAGAGATCTAAGATGACGTGGGTATGGGAGCTCCCTTCACCTTTGTATGATATACAATATCACATGAGACTTAGAAAAGTTAAGAGTACATATCTGTGATTCCACAGCAGCTAGTATGTTTTTCCTTCCTAGATTTAATACTAGAAGCCATCTAGTCTAGCCTACTATCTCAATTTTACAGCTGACAAAGGTAAGGCCCAAAGAGATAAATTTCCCTGCCCAAATTGAGACAATAAATTACAGTAGAGTTAGGATTGGAGCCTTTGTCCTCTGACTCCAAAGTCAAGCCACACTGATGAGATTCAAATACAGGCCTCTAATGATTTCTTTCCAGCAAACTACATCTACTTTGCTGTTAGTGATGAACATAAATAAGCTGGTGCTGGCCCTTTTCCCCTTCAGTATTGCATTGAACTCATTTTTGAATTATTATGATTTCATATTTTAACATACTTTGATCTCTCCATTGGTGCTGTATGGTGGTGTATGTTATTCACTTCTTGAATAAAATGAACCAAATTAGAAAGTAGTAGCTTCCTACTACTAATTATTAGTAATTGATTATAGTAAGGACTTTGTGAGAGTTGGAAGTATTAATGAAAAAGAGGTAAATAAAGGTTTATCTTAAATTATGGTTCATTTTCAACAATAACTTTACTAAGGAAAATCTTATTGCTGTAGTCTTAATTTGAGATATGGAAACTTTTATGTGAAAAAAAGAAAACTTTTGGTCGAATACCCATCCTTAAAGTTCTTTTATGAAATACCACCTCTGTTAGAATGAAACCCAGATTGTTTGAAAAAGAAACCAAGTAGTGAGTTGTGTGGCTCCTGGTCATTAGAGAATGACTACAGAGATGCTTTCTTGGCAATGGTGCCCTTGGAGGTTGTGATATTGCAGTTGGTAATAAGAGAAAGAAGCCTTTTTACTTCTCTCCATAAGGCATTCTACAGGAAAAAAAACACTATAAATAACATTAAGATTTAAAAAATGAGTTCTCAGATCCCCTCAGAAGAGCATATGATCACACAAGGTTTCAAGTGTATGATTCCCACATTTGCAGGTTCAAAATGAATCAGATGGACTTCCGGTTAAGATGGCGGAGAGGAGACTCACAGCTGCATAAGCTCCACGCTTTCTCTCACTATCCACTTCATTACAAGCTTCTGAATCAATACTTGACTGAAAAAAACCCACATATAGTTACCAAGAGAAGCCATCCTTGAGATCCGCCAAGAAAGGTCTGTCTTTACTGGAGGGCTGGGGCAGTTTTAGATCGGGCGCAGGCTGAGGGCAGCGGCAGTGAGAGCACGGGAGCAGACTGGAGAGGGGGTGGGGAGTGATCGCAGCCGTCTCTGCGGGGAGAGCTTCGCTACAGGTTTGGATACTTTGCTCCAGCAGCAAGTCAGCAGCCCAGCAGAGAAGCTAAAAACACCGGGGCTGAAGAATACAAACCCAAACAGCTGGAGTCTCTCGGGACCTGGCCGTCCCCCCCTTCCCCCCCCCTCCCCCCCACAGTGACTCAGCACGCTCTGGGATCTCAGAGCGCAGGTGCAACACAGTCCTGCTAGTGCCTCACTGCTGCCCCCCGCAGTCTGTAGAGGAAGCTCGGTAACATATCCAACCCCTCCCCCAAAGAAAGACTCCAGTTTTTTCTGTTTTTCTTTGGTAGTTTGTCTCTGATTAATAGACAGAATGAGCAAGAAGCTGAAGAGGACTTTAACCCTTGACAGCTTCTATACAGATAGAGAGCAGACTCTAAATCCTGAGGAGACTAAAAACAGGCAGTCCCCAGGTGAATCCCCAAAGGAGGAGAGCATCTGTTCCTCAGCACAGATGAACCTCATAGAAGTGATTTAAAAGGCTCTCACAAGGGAGCTAGAAGAAAAATGGGGAAAGCAGAGTGAGGCTTGGCAAAAGGAGAGGGAAGCTTGGGAAAAGGAGAGGGAGGCTTGGCAAAAGAGCCTGGAGAAAGTTAAAGAGAGAGTGGGTAAAGAAGTAAAATCTTTGAAAAATAGGATTGGTGAACTGGAAAACAAAATTGGTGAAATGGAAAAAAATTCCACAGAACAAAAGAACTCAATTGGACAATTAGAAAAAGATTTTAAAAAAGTGAGTGAAGAGAACACTTCACTGAAAATCAGACTTGAACAACTGGAATTGAATGACTCGAGGAGACAAGAAGAATCAGTCAAGCAAATCCAAAAAAATCAAACAATGGAGAAAAATGTGAAATACCTTCTGGGGAAGACAACAGACCTGGAAAACAGATCCAGGAGAGACAATCTGAGAATCATTGGACTCCCAGAAAAACATGATGAAAAAAAGAGCCTGGACACTATTTTCCAGGAAATTATCAAAGAGAACTGCCCAGAAGTCATAGGAACAGAGGAAAAAATAAACATTGAAAGGATTCATCGATCACCCACTGAAAGGGATCCTAAAATCAAAACACCAAGGAATATAGTGGCCAAATGCCAGAACCCTCAGATGAAGGAAAAAATATTGCAAGCGACTAGAAAAACCCAATTCAAGTATCAAGGAGCCACAATAAGGATCACCCAGGATCTGGCAGCATCCACATTAAAAGATCGAAGGGCCTGGAATATGATATTCCGAAAGGCTAAGGAACTTGGTATGCAACCAAAAATAACTTACCCAGCGAGAATGAGCATCTTTTTCCAGGGAAGAAGATGGACATTCAACGAAGTAAGCGAATTTCATCTATTTCTGATGAAAAAACCAGAACTTAACAAAAAGTTTGATCTACAAATATAGAACTCAAGAGAAATCTAAAAAGGTAAAGATTAATCTTGGGAACTATATTTTGACTATATAGATGTATAAAGAATACATGTATAACCTGTTATAGAAATTGATGTGGAAAGGACATTGTATCAGAAAAAGGGTAAAGTGGGGGTAGTACATCTCATGAAGAGGCATAGGAAACCTATTATATCTGAGAGAAAGAAGGGAGGGGGATGAATATACTGGGTATCTTACTGCCTTCAGAATTGGCTTTAAGTGAAAAATCTTAAGACATATTCAATCTATGGTAAAACTTCTCCCACCTCATTGAAAAGTGAGAAGGGAAAAGTGAAAAGGGAAGGAATAAGCTAAGCAGAAGGGAATACGGGAACTGGGAGGGAAAGGGGTAAGATAGGGGGAGGAACTCTAAGGCGGGGGGAGGGATACTAAAAAGGGAGAGCTGTGAGAAGCAAGTGGTGCTCACAAGCTTAATACTGGGAAGGGGGGAAAGGGGAAAGAAGGGAGAAAAGCATAAACCGGGGTTAACAAGATGGCAAGTAATACAGAATTGGACATTCTAACCATAAATGTGAATGGGGTAAACTCCCCCATAAAGAGGAAGCGGTTAGCAGAATGGATTAAAAGCCAGAATCCTACAATATGTTGTCTACAGGAAACACACCTGAAGTGGGGAGATACATGCAGGTTAAAGGTAAAAGGTTGGAGTAAAATCTACTATGCTTCAGGTGAAGTCAAAAAAGCAGGGGTAGCCATCCTGATCTCAGATCAAGCTAAAGCAAAAATTGACCTAATTAAAAGAGATAAGGAAGGACACTATATCTTGCTAAAGGGTAGCATGGATAATGAAGCACTATCTATATTAAACATATATGCACCAAGTGGGGTACCATCTAAATTCTTAAAAGAGAAATTAAGAGAGCTGCAAGAAGAAATAGACAGTAAAACTATAATAGTGGGAGATCTCAACCTTGCACTCTCAGAATTAGATAAATCAAACCACAAAATAAATAAGAAAGAAGTCAAAGAGGTAAATAGAATACTAGAAAAGTTAGATATGATAGATCTCTGGAGAAAATGTAATGGAGACAGAAAGGAATACACTTTCTTTTCAGCAGTTCATGGAACCTATACAAAAATTGACCATATATTAGGACATAAAAACCTCAAACTCAAATGCAGTAAGGCAGAAATAGTAAATGCATCCTTTTCAGACCACGATGCAATGAAAATTACATTCAACAAAAAACCAGGGGAAGTAGACCAAAAAATAATTGGAAACTAAATAATCTCATACTAAAGAATGATTGGGTGAAACAGCAAATCATAGACATAATTAATAACTTCACCCAAGAAAACGATAATAATGAGACATCATACCAAAATGTATGGGATGCAGCCAAAGCGGTAATAAGGGGAAATTTCATATCTCTAGAGGCCTATTTGTATAAAATAGAGAAAGAGAAGATCAATGAATTAGGTTTGCAATTAAAAATGCTAGAAAAGGAACAAATTAAAAACCCCCAGTCAAACACTAAACTTGAAATTCTAAAAATAAAAGGTGAGATCAATAAAATTGAAAGTAAAAAAACTATTGAATTGATTAATAAAACTAAGAGTTGGTTCTATGAAAAAACCAACAAAATAGACAAACCCTTAGTAAATCTGATTAAAAAAAGGAAAGAGGAAAATCAAATTGTTAGTCTTAAAAATGAAAAGGGAGAACTCACCAGTAATGAAGAGGAAATTAGAGCAATAATTAGGAGTTACTTTGCCCAACTTTATGCCAATAAATTCGACAACTTAAATGAAATAGAAAAATACCTCCAAAAATATAGCTTGCCCAAACTAACAGAGGAAGAAGTAAATATCCTAAACAGTCCCATCTCAGAAAAAGAAATAGAACAAACTATCAATCAACTCCCTAAGAAAAAATCCCCAGGACCAGATGGATTTACATGTGAATTCTACCAAACATTTAAAGAACAATTAATTCCAATGTTATATAAACTATTTGAAAAAAATAGGGATTGAAGGAGTCCTACCAAACTCCTTTTATGACACAGACATGGTACTGATACCTAAACCAGGTAGGCTGAAAACAGAGAAAGAAAATTATAGACCAATCTCCCTAATGAATATTGATGCTAAAATCTTAAATAAAATATTAGCAAAAAGATTACAGAAAATCATCACCAGGATAATACACAACGACCCAGTAGGATTTATACCAGGAATGCAGGGCTGGTTCAATATTAGGAAAACTATTAGCATAATTGACTATATCAATAACCAAACAAACAAAAACCATATGATCATCTCAATAGATGCAGAAAAAGCTTTTGATAAAATCCAACATCCATTCCTAATAAAAACACTTGAGAGCATAGGAATAAATGGACTTTTCCTTAAAATAGTCAGGAGCATATATTTAAAACCATCAGTAAGCATCATATGCAATGGGGAAAAACTGGAACCTTTCCCAGTAAGATCTGGAGTGAAGCAAGGTTGCCCACTATCACCATTATTATTTAATATCGTATTAGAAACACTAGCCTCGGCAATAAGAGTCGAGAAAGAAATTAAACGAATTAGAGTAGGCAATGAGGAAACCAAACTATCACTCTTTGCAGATGATATGATGGTATACCTAGAGAACCCCAGAGATTCTACTAAAAAGCTATTGGAAATAATTCATAATTTTAGCAAAGTAGCTGGCTACAAAATAAATCCCCATAAATCCTCAGCATTTTTATACATCAGCAACAAAACCCAACTGCAAGAGATACAAAGAGAAATTCCATTCAGAATAACTGTTGATACCATAAAATATTTGGGAATCTATCTACCAAAGGAAAGTCAGGAATTATATGAGCAAAATTATAAAAAAGTCTCCACACAAATAAAGTCAGACTTAAATAATTGGAAAAATATTAAGTGCTCTTGGATCGGCCGAGCGAACATAATAAAGATGACAATACTCCCTAAACTAATCTATTTATTTAGTGCTATACCAATCAGACTTCTAAGAAAATATTTTATTGATCTAGAAAAAATAACAACAAAATTCATATGGAACAATAAAAAGTCGAGAATCTCAAGGGAATTAATGAAAAAAAAATCAAATGAAGGTGGCCTAGCTGTACCTGATCTAAAATTATATTATAAAGCAGCAGTCACCAAAACCATTTGGTATTGGCTAAGAAATAGATTAGTGGATCAGTGGAAAAGGCTAGGTTCACAAGACAGAATAGTCAACTATAGCAATCTAGTGTTTGACAAACCCAAAGCCCCTAACTTCTGGGAAAAGAATTCATTATTTGATAAAAACTGCTGGGATAATTGGAAATTAGTATGGCAGAAATTAGGCATGGACCCACACTTAACACCATATACCAAGATAAGATCAAAATGGGTCTATGACCTAGGCATAAAGAACGAGATTATAAATAAATTAGAGGAACATAGAATAGTTTATCTCTCAGACTTGTGGAGGAGAAAGAAATTTGTGACCAAAGATGAACTAGAGACCATTACTGATCACAAAATAGAAAATTTTGATTACATCAAATTAAAAAGCCTTTGTACAAATAAAACTAATGCAAACAAGATTAGAAGGGAAGCAACAAACTGGGAAAACATTTTCACAGTTAAAGGTTCTGATAAAGGCCTCATTTCCAAAATATATAGAGAACTGACTCAAATTTATAAGAAATCAAGCCATTCTCCAATTGATAAATGGTCAAAGGATATGAACAGACAATTTTCAGAGGATGAAATTGAAACTATTACCATTCATATGAAAGAGTGTTCCAAATCATTATTGATCAGAGAAATGCAAATTAAGACAACTCTGAGATACCACTACACACCTGTCAGATTGGCTAAGATGACAGGAAAAAATAATGATGAATGTTGGAGGGGATGCGGGAAAACTGGGACACTATTGCATTGTTGGTGGAGTTGTGAACGAATCCAACCATTCTGGAGAGCAATCTGGAATTATGCCCAAAAAATTATCAAATTGTGCATACCCTTTGATCCAGCAGTGTTTCTATTGGGCTTATATCCCAAAGAAATACTAAAGAAGGGAAAGGGACCTGTATGTGCCAAAATGTTTGTAGCAGCCCTGTTTGTAGTGGCTAGAAACTGGAAAATGAATGGATGCCCATCAATTGGAGAATGGCTGGGTAAATTATGGTATATGAATGTTATGGAATATTATTGTTCTGTAAGAAATGACCAGCAGGATGAATACAGAGAGGACTGGCGAGACTTACATGAACTGATGCTAAGTGAAATGAGCAGAACCAGGAGATCATTATACACTTCGACAACGATATTGTATGAGGACATATTTTGATGGAAGGGGATTTCTTTGACAAAGAGACCTGAGTTTCAATTGATAAATGATGGACAAAAGCAGCTACACCCAAAGAAAGAACACTGGGAAACGAATGTGAACTATCTGCATTTTTGTTTTTCTTCCCGGGTTATTTATACCTTCTGAATCCAATTCTCCCTATGCAACAAGAGAACTGTTCGGTTCTGCAAACATATATTGTATCTAGGATATACTGCAACATATCTAACATATAAAGGACTGCTTGCCATCTAGGGGAGGGGGTGGAGGGAGGGAGGGAAAAAAATTGGAACAGAAACGAGTGTCAATATAAAGTAATTATTAAATAAAAATTTAAAAAAATGAATCAGATCAAGTCTCCCCAGAGACAAAAGGAATAGAGATGTTCAGTTGGCCCCACCTGCCTTGCCTTTCACCTACCCTCTCCTGTGGTTCTCTAGGTATACCATCACCTCATCTGCAAAGAGTGATAGTTTGGTTTCCTCATTGCCTACTCTAATTCCTTTAATCTCTTTCTCAGCTCTTATTGCCGAGGCTAGTGTTTCTAATACAATATTGAATAATAATGGTGATAGTGGGCAACCTTGCTTCACTCCAGATCTTACTGGGAAAGGTTCTAGTTTTTCCCCATTGCACATGATGCTTACTGACGGTTTTAAATATATGCTCCTGACTATTTTAAGGAAAAGTCCATTTATTCCTATCCTCTCAAGTGCTTTTATTAGGAATGGATGTTGGATTTTATCAAATGCTTTTTCTGCATCTATTGAGATGATCATATGGTTTTTGTTAGTTTGGTTATTGATATAATCAATTATGCTAATAGTTTTCCTAATATTGAACCAGTCCTGCCTTCCTAGTATAAATCCTACTTGGTCATAGTGTATTATCCTAGGAATGATTTTCTGTAGTCTTTTTGCTAATATTTTATTTAAGATTTTAGCATCAATATTCATTAGGGAGATTGGTCTATAATTTTCTTTCTCTGTTTTCAACCTACCTGATTTAGGTATCAGTACCATGTCTGTGTCGTGAAAGGAATTTGGTAGGACTCCTTCAATCCCTATTTTTTCAAATAGTTTATTTTGGGCACTAATTGTTCTTTACATGTTTAGTAGAATTTACATGTAAATCCATCTGGTCCTGGTGATTTTTTCTTAGGAAGTTGGTTAATAGCTTGTTCTATTTCTTTTTCTAAAATGGGACTGTTTAGTCTATTTACTTCTTCCTCCGTTAATCTGGGCAAGCTATATTTTTGAAGGTATTCTTCCATTTCATTTAAGTTCTCGAATTTATTGGCATAAAGTTGGGCAAAGTAACTCCTAATTATTGCTCTAATTTCCTCTTCATTAGTGGCGAGTTCTCCCTTTTCATTTTTAAGACTAACAATTTGATTTTCCTCTTTCCTTTTTTTAATCAGATTTACTAAGAGTTTGTCTATTTTTTTGGTCACCTACCCTCTTCAAACTGATTTTACACAATTACAGTTTTATATATTCTGACATTGCTTTACTTCATCCAGAATTTGAGTCATTTTTGTAGTGAATTCTTAGTGTTCACAAAGCTGTTCTTTTCCTATTACTCCATTAGGCAGGTTAATGGAAAATATAATGGAGTGAAGGTAAAGAGGTCTGAGTTTGGACATGAAATCTGTTCTGGTCTCACTGTCTGATTTTGGGAGATCTCCCTCTGCCTCATGGTGATTTTTAGCCTATGCAAGTGAGTTCATCTGGATTGACTGCCTGTAAGAGTGGATAGAATAGTAGAATCAGAAAGCCTGGGATTAAAATCTCAATTTAGACTCTTAGCACTTGTATGGCTATTGTTAAAGTACTTCAGTTCTCTCTGTCTCAGTTTGCTAATCTGGAAAATGAGGATCATAACGCATTTCATACCTACTTCCCAGGGTTATTGTATAGCACAAAATGAATGACTTTCTATGAATTGCTTTGCAAATGCAAATGTCTTCTTTTCTTGCTGTCCTTATTCACCATTTGGGATAATGGGAAATCATGCTAGATTTGAAGTTAGAAGATCTGGCCTGTGTAACTTAAGGCAGATCACGTGACTTTAGCCCTATTAACTGGACAGTGAGGAAGTTAGTTGTGCCAGATGACCTTCAGAGCTCTAGATTTATGATCCTTCTCTTCAGCACAAGCTGTGGAATCAATGGCCTGTCTCTGGCTATGCAGATCCTAATGTGGAAAATGGAGCAATGTAAGTGCATGTTTATTGAGTACTCTGTGCGAGGATAGCACTGTCACACAAAGGCAAACAGGTTGAGGGCTCTCTTGATTCCACATTTGCTATTCCATTGTCATTTGGATACTCTGTGGTGTTTATATGGGAATCTCCCTAGCTGACTGATGAAAATGCTATCAGCTCGTTTTCCTTCCACAAGGTGGCAAAAGTACAACGTCATAGCCATGGAATTACTCAGTAACAGCTTCTGGTGATGGAATGGAAACTTAAACAACTGGCTGGCAGAGAAGGCTGTGTAAGACCTCTTAATATAAGCAGACATGCTCAGTTCTGGTCTTATTCTTTCCCACCTTCAATGCACTTCTAGAACATCTGTTGAAAGTAATGGGATTGGCATGGAGGAGAAGGTTTCTTTCAAGTACCCTGTGAAAGTGCTGTGTGGATTCTAAGGATATCAGACAAATACAGTGTCCAAAAGCTTTGTCTCTCATTGAATAGATGTATAAATACCAGAAAGATGTAGGCCTAGTTATAATTTAATCAAGGAAACAGAGTCCATTTATAATTCAAACCGAAGTTTAACATTTTAGCAAAGCTGTGATTTAGAATATTTTTTAGGCTGGGATGAAAACAGTTTTGTATTGGAGGGGATGGAAGGTTGATAGCAGTAATGCAAAAGACAGTCCAGTTCTGGATACAATCCTGGAAAAGAGACTGAGTTATCACCCTAAGAGCAGAGGTTGAAGGGAATCATAAAATTACAGAATCTCCTAGATGTGTGACCCTGGGCAAGTCACTTAACTTCAATTGCCTCCGGGAAAAAAAATACTGAATCTGAGACCTGAAAGCAACTGCAGTGGCCACATAGTCCTACCATACATGAAAGGAAATACCATCATAAAATACTGAATATATAGTTAACTAGCAATTGGTTTGAAGGCCTCTGACAAGAGAGAATCCACTCCCTGCTCAACCGGAGGCAAGCCCTCAAGGAAGGGCCTGGGGATGCCAGCCTAAGTAAAGTTAGAGTGGATCAGTTAGTGTGGATCTGTGTGACACTGAAAGAAAAACTTATGGCATTCTTCAGCCTTCCAGAGCCCAGAGGAAACATACCTCCTGTACGTTGGCATCCTGGAACAAAGCCTAGGTTACCCCACACCAGCTATGTCTCTGCCTTTTAAATGCCTCCTTCCTCTACCCCCACTTCCCAGAACATTCAGATTACCTGTGGTTGGTCACACATGCATGAAAAGCAATAGCTTTCATGATACAGTTAAGAAATATGTGTTTAAAATGGAATGATACTGATAGCCCATATTATGGGAGCTTTTTTCTTATAGAAGCTTCCCAAGGTGTTTTTTTTTTTACCCTTTGATTTTTCTTTTTTTTTTTTTAACTTTTCTTATTTTTTGAAATAATAATAGCTTTTTATTTTTCAAAATACATGCAAAGATAGTTTTCAATATTCACCCTTGCAAAACCTTGTGTTTCAAATTTGTCTCCCTCCCTCTCTGCCTCCCCTCTTCCTCGCCCTTGGACAGCAAATAATCCAGTATAGGTTAAGCATGTGCAACTCTTCTAAACCGATTTTCACATTTATCATTATGCACAAGAAAAATCAAATCATAAAGGGAAAATGAGAAAGAAAAAACAAGCAAGCAAACAGTAACAACAGAAAAGGTGAAAATCCTATGTTGTGATCCACATTCAGTCCCCACAGTCCTCTCTTTGGGTGTAGATGTCTCGCTCCATGACAAGTCTATTGAAATTGGCCTGAATCACCTCGGTGTTGTAAAGAGTCATGTTCATCATAGTTGATCATCACATATTCTTGTTATTGCCATGTACAATGTTCTCTTGGATCTGCTGGCTTCACTTAGCATCAGTTCTTATAAGTTTCTCCAGGCTTTTCTGAAAATCATCCCGCTGATCATTTCTTATAGAACAATAATATTTCCATAACATTCATGTAGCATAACTTATTCAACCATTCCTGTGTGAGGGGCATCCACTTAGTTTCCAGTTCCTTGCTGCTACAAAAAAGAGCTGCCACAAACATTTTTGCATATGTCGATCCTGTTCTCCTTTTTATTATTTTTTTTGGGATATAGACCCAGTAGAGATACTGCTGGATCAATATGCTTTGCATTTTCCAAAATGGTCTCACCAAGAAACTGGCTTAAGAGTGTTTTCTGAGTTACCACAAATGACTTAGTTGAATGAAAATAATACATTATGACATTACTTCTTTATATTGTTTTTCATTAAATTTTCCACTGAAAGTATGTTACTGCTACCCTTCAAAAAAGTAGAATTGTTTAATGGGTTTTCATGGAAAACATCTTTTGTTTTTCTATTCATAATGCTCTACTTTTAAGTACTAGCAAAGCCTTTAATCTGAATTTTCTCTGCAGATGGTTAACTGTGGTGAAAAGTTTTCAATTATTGCATAATCTCTTTTTTAGAATTAATTGCTTATGATGTGGGAAGAGGATGACCATCTTACAGATTGTGGGAATTAGAAAGAAACACATTCTATTCTAATTCATGACAAATGAGACTCAACTATATCTGGCATCTGAGATTCAAAAATTAAAAATGAATAGTGCAAGATTCTCCCTTTTCTGTTAAAGGGAACTTTTCTTAGTGTCCTGGACCTCTTGGACAGCAGGGTAAAGCCTATAGACTGTTCAGAGAAATTGTTGTTATTGTTGTTGTTGTTTGTATGTGTGTTTGTTTATGAGGCAATGGGGTTAAGTCACTTGCCCAGGGTCACACAGTTAGTAAGTGTGTGTGTGTGTGTGTGTGTGTGTGTGTGTGTGTATGTATGTATTTTTTAGTATGTTCCGAGAATAATGTTTCCCTGAAGCCCAATGAAGGAAAAATTCAGAAAATGACGTTGATAACAGTACATTCCTCCCAGGGTTATTGTGAGGATTACACAGTGCCTGGCAGCTAAGAAGCACTATCTAAACGTTAGCTATTGATTATTATGATTATTATTATTCCAAGATTATCAGTGATCCTTTACTGGTTAAATCCAGTGTCCTTTCCTTTCTGAATCTCTCTGTATCTTTGGAATTTGTTGACTGTCCATTCTTTCTGGATTCTTTCTTTCCTCAAACAGGGAATAACTAGTTCTTTTAGTACCTAAATGGCGACTATTCTACTGGATCAGGAGCCATGCCCTCCCCATTATGGATCTCTGTCCTGAAGTCAGTGGAGCCTTTCTCAGAATTATCTGTTTAATGCATAAAATAAAATATGTAGAATATTAAAGGAAACAATTCTATTGGTACACAATTATCAAAGTATTTAAAAAACAAGTTAATGTACCCCCAGGTTAAGAACTCCTGTTCTATGTGATATGCAAAGCCCTTTCCAGTTCTATGAATCAACAGGTATTTAGTAAACTCCTGCTGTATGTCAGTCATTTTGCTAGGCACTGGTTTTTTACCATAAAAGCAGCAAAGGTCAGAGCACCCCGCAGAAAACCCTATAATAGCTATAAACCAGATAAGGGCAGTAAAGCATGGAGGAACAAAAACACATTGTTACATTGGGATGAAAATCTTAACTGATTGGCCTGATGCTCAAAGCCTATAATTTCTGGAAGTCTGCTTGTAATATTCCTTCCCACTCTCGCCATCACCCCTGTGAAATGTATTAATGACATGCTGGAAAAAAAAAAAAAGGAAACTCACCAAGGGGAGAAATTGTTATGAAGTCACATGAAAAGTCTGAGTGGCGGGTGTTCTCTGAGTGACAATGTGATTATATGGGGCATGCAGGGAGGGGAGGTATGGTTCAGAAGTGAACAGGTTTCTTCCTCCTGCATTCAGTTCCCATAGAAATGCGCCCCCTCTCTCCCTGTAGGGGATGGTCTTTGTGGTAATTTAGTCTGAACATCAAGAAAGCTTGAGCTTTGCTTCCTAGTTGAAAGCTTACGCCTTAATGGTCCTAAATCACAGACTGAAAGGGTCCAACCTTCTCATTCCTCAGGTTGTTAGAGCCTGGAATAGAAGCAGCAGGAGCTTTGGAGAGGCTTTTATTCTCATGTCAAAAGGCAGGTGGTTCTCCTGTTAAAGTCTCTGTTTGCTCCAAATGGGTAAGAAATTAATTGAGTCATTAAAACAACCATTCCTTATTCGAGATCCGGGAGAGTGGGATGGAACGATGGGGGGGATGATACACCTGGCAGATTTCTTTAGTTCTCATTGTGTGTGAAGCACAAACTTCCTTCAGGACTTGACCCCAGTCCAATCCAGCTTCTGCTAGATTGAGTACAATCATCTTGTCTTCTTATGTTACAACTAGAAGTTGCTCTCCCTTTCGGAAGCTAGACATCTCTTTCATGCTGTAGAGAATTTTAAGTTGGTGTTGGAAAATAAGAGAGGCAACCTTGTGGGGTGCTTAGGGACCTGGCCTTGGAAGAAGGAAGAGGTGGGTTTAAGTCCTAGCTGTGTGACCCTGGGCAAGTTATATGGCCTCTCTGTGGTCTAGGCAACTCCCTGAGACTATAAATTGCTGACCTGTTATCAATCTGCATTGGCAGAGGAAGTTTCCTTATCTGGGAGTTCCCCGTATCGAGGAAATCACAGGTCCTGGTTCCTTTTCCCCTATCCCAGAAAATAATACTTTCTAGATCATGTCATCAAAACTTGTAAGGCAGGTGAAGAAAAGACAGTATGTCTTTTGGAATCATTTTTTTGCATGCAGTCACCCTTCCAATTTTGACATGTGTCTAATGGAAAGAGCCCTAGCTGTAGATTCAGAAAACTTTAGTTTGAGTTCATGCTCTGATACTTACTGGCTCTTTGACCTTTTAAGTGTCTTTTGTAGTAAGGCATGTGGCATGGAAGAGGAAGACCTGCTATTGGCCAGCATGGGTCCAGTCCTTGGAGTGTGCTAGATTTGCCTTTCCTGCTGGGTTATATATACCTCACAGACTAGGCACCCCATTCCCTGCTTACTGCCCTATGAGTACATGGAGCTTCAGAAGCTGCTTTCAGCCATGGTAATGCAGGGTTGCTACTCTATGATGAGAAGTCTTCTGGCTGGCCAAGAAGGCAAAAGAGTAATGATTCTGTAGAGGCTGAGCTAGAACTAAGTGTGTATACAAAGGGTTCAAACTAATGATCTCTCAGCCTCCTAGTGAGGAAGGCACCTGTGACCCACTGGGCAAGGGGAGGGAGAACTGCCAGGTATATTCACCCAATGGCTGGGAAATATCTCTCTAGTAATTATCCATCTAGAAAAGTTGGTATCACGTGGTGGATCATGAGGAAAGCACACTCAGTGGAGCTCATGAAGCATAGTATTAGAAGCGGCAGTCCCTCAGGGTTACCCCCAGAATCCTGATGGGTCAGTGTACTGCAGGAACCTTTTGGCCCCCAACATGGCAGAGTAGGCGAGGAATGGGAGAAAGAAGCCAGAGGGAATGCTGTGTATGGAGATAATATGAGATAAATCTTGAGCCCATCATATTTATGGGCACAAACTGCAGAGATTCTCTATCCACTAGTCTTATTACTGGAGATTCTAGGGGAAAAAAAGAGTATTTCTCATAATATGAGGAATCATCAGGAAAGCCCTCCAGGAGGACATGGGACTCAAACTCTACTTTGAAGGGAATGTTTTATCTTTAATCATAAGTTGATAGTGTCTAGTTTTTCAGTGTGTTTCTCTACAAGTCAGACTGGTTTCTTTGTGATAATGTCTGTTTTTTTGTGCTCAAGTACTATAGCCTGTTATATTATCAACCCCTTTTTTCAAAATCACCCAATGCCAAACGTCATCCCAAAACATTAATACAACCCATCAATATTCATTTTTTCTCCTTTTTATCTTTTAAGTAGACCTAGACTGCTTTCCATATTATCAGATCTTTATGGACTGAAGGTCCATGAGTTTCTTGTGGGTATAGAATTATGCCTAGTAAATTCTGATAATTCTTTTTATTTTTTTTCTTTATTGTAGTTTCTCTTTGTTTATTTTTTATTTTGATAATTTGACTTATTTCCATTTTTTCTTTAATCAGATTAGCTAACTTTTGTATAGATTTTTGTTTGTTTTTTTCAAAGAATCTGTCTTTAGATTTCTCATTTCTGTTCTTTTTGTTTTCTGATTTGTCTATTTTTCTTCTAATTGTAACTCTTTCCTCTTTCTTGCTTATTTTGGCATTATTTGTTGAGTTTCCAATATTTAGGTTGCATATTCGGTTCATCATGAATTTGTTTAAAATTTTGTTAATGTATGTTTTCAGAGTTAATAGTGTTTCTCTTGAGGACTCCATTAGCTGCATCCCATCTATTTTGACTATTGTCTCAACTTTATCATTGTGGATCCCTGTGTATACCTAATATGGGTAATCCTGGATAAGTCACATATTATCTTGCTGTTCTAGGCCCCAAGTACTTAAACGGTGGGTCCCTATCCCTGTTTGGCCTCTCATAACTGAATGTGAGGGGTGTGAAATTATCTTTTATTATCAGTAAATGTTTGATTTATATACATATTTTATATACCTGTATAGAGTGGGAAAAGCTTAAGAAGTCCTGGTCTGTGCAACTCTTTCAGATGGTAAGTTGCAGAGTAGGTACTGACCGATTCACAATGTCAGAGGGAATTTCCTCATCATGGAGTTCCCTTAACTGGTGAAATCATGGGTCCACTCCTTAGCCCTTATCATAATATTGAGAGATGGATATAGGAAGAGAAATTGACACAAACTATGGCCATTTCCTACAAAAGTTTAACCAGTGTAAAACAATTTCATTATCTTAAAGAATTGTTATCATTGTCTTTCAAAATAACTAATAAATATTTGCATGATTTGGAAACAAATGACACCATCTTTGTGGTGTTATTGGCAGTATGTAGCTTTTTCTAGTAATCTGTATTAATCATTAATTCTTACTTTATTTTATCTACTATGGCCTCAAAATTGTGTTACCGCAAGACAGATCTCCTTCTGATATACTTGATCTGGTTTAGTTTCTCCTCTTTTTTTTTTTTTTTCATTGCCATTTCATTTTCTTCATATGGTACCTCAAGGACTCTGTGAGGTTAGAATCCAGATATGTTGGTTCTGCTGTCATTGAAGAAGAAAATATTTTGGTGGAAAAATCTTTTGTGTTCTTTTTCATTTGTTGTCCTTCCAGATTTATACTTAAATGCTCTCATTATGATCTAGCTAAATTGGGTTTTATGCCAAACTTTCTATAAAATCATTTTTCTCCTTTTTCCTGTTTTATGATTCAGTACTGGTCATGATCTCCTGCCTTGGGCAAAGAGAAAGTGAATTCATTGCTAGCAAACATGTTGCTCTTTGATGTCCTGTTCGCCTGCCTGATAAGGCAATTGAATATTTTCTTCTTGAAATGCCATCAGGGGTTATTTGGTCCTCCTTCTGTCAAACTGTTTCACACTGGTTACATTTTTGCCCCAAATGACCATATTTTGTGTCAATTTCTCTTTCGGTATGCATCTCTCATTTCATTATCATTAAGGATAGGAAGTGGGCCTGTGATTTTACCAGTACACGGAATTTCCTTGTGGGGAATTCTGTGTCCTAGTTCAGATCAGGAACTTCTGTTCAACTTATTGTCTCAAAATGTTGCCTAGCACATTGATCTTCTGGGCACTGAGGCTGGCTCTGTATCCATCTAGGTTTATAATCTGGGTCTGACTTTGGGAGAGTGACTTTCCCCCTTGGTTGTTCTCATTGTAAAATGTGGTTAAGTTTGGACTAGGTGACTTCAAATGTTCTTCTGGTTCTAACTGTGATTTTAAAAAAAATGATTTGGGGCATTTGGTTTTTCTTTTAGTTCTTGAATCTAGTTGTCTTATCATCTAGTTCACAGGTGTCTGCTTTTTTCACTAGAATAGCACGAGGGAAAAATTCTTTCTTGAAATTTAGGAAAATCTCCTGATCTCCACCTTTCAGAATCTGTTAATTTCAAAGCTAAGCTCGGGTATCATCTGCACTGTGAAGTTTTCCCTGATTCCCCCACCTCAGTTATTAGTATTCTCTCTCTCTCATTTGGGTTCCAAAATCAAATATCAGTTCAGTACTTAAATGTGGGACCAACACATTTCATTACTGGAATCATTTCTTCATGAAAGTAACATATTGAATTACAAGGACTGCCCTAGGATTTTCTCCTTCAGTCAAGGATAGTCTTCTTGGAAGATATTGTAAGGCAGAGAGAATGTTATCACCTCTGTTTATACAGAGGGGCAAATGCACTTTATTTAGAAAAATAATGTATGCTCATTTCTAAGGTGCTTCTGATTTATATGCTTGTGAATTCATGGCTGATTATTTATGTAAATGAAATTACTTAATTTCAAACTACCTCAGAGTCTTTTTATAGTATTTGGAGCAATAAAAATATGTTGATTCATCTGATTGACACTGTGATTGACCATGATTCCAGATGATGGTGATGAAGAATATTCCCTATCTCCTAACAGAGAGGTAATGGACCAAATATAAAGAATGAGTTACACATCTTGGGACATTATCAATTTGGGGAATTTGTTTTGTTTGACCATGCATGTTTGTTACAAGGATTTTTTTTTGCCCTGGGTGAAGGAAGGGAGAAAAATAAATGCTTAATAATTTAGATTTTACAAGCTGATTTAATTCAAAAAATAATATGCAACTACCCTGTACAGAGCCATAGAACCAGAGATTGTGCTATGTGGAAACTTAATATCACTGAAGATAGTGTGGCAGAACAAACGGAGGAAGGGCAGGATGGGTTCAGCCTCTCCCTCAAATACTTATTAGTAATGTGATCCCTAAATATCTGTTTTAGCCTCAGTTTTCTCATATATAAAATGAGAGTAACAGTATCAGCTATTTAGAAGGCTTGTCATGAAGATCAAATGATATACTGTACTTAAAGTAACTTGCAAATCTTAAAGTGCTTTATGGATATCATATGTTATTTCATGAATGTATTCCTATAAATAAAATCAGGAACTATACACACACACACACACACACATTTATATATGTGTATGTGTGTGGTGATTGTGTATATATATGTAATATACACACTCATATACATGTGTTTGTATGCATGTATGTGTGTGTGTGCAGCAAGGAGGAGATCCAGTGTACAGCAAGGCACATCTGGAGTCAGGAACAGCTGAGCTCAAATCTAGCCTTAGACATTCAGTAGTCATATGACCCTGGACAAGTCACTTAACTTTAACCTCAGTTTCCTCATCTGTAAAAAGAAAGAATTATAGCATCAATCTCTCTGGGTGGCTGTGAGGATCAAAATAGATGATAATTATTAACTGCTTAGCATACTGCTGCAGTTGGTAAGAGCTTCATAAATATTTATTCCCTCCCCATGTAGAGCTACAGATACTATCATAACTTTATAAAAGATGAAGTATGCTACATTTGATTGATAAGAAAATGATTGATCTTGATGCTTTAAATCTCATGATTCTGCATTTTTTGGGATAATACTGATGATTTAATAATAGCAGTTAGCATTCATACAGCCTTTTAGGATTTACAAAGCATTTGATCCTCACAACCCTAGGAATTAGGTGCTATTATTATCCCTATTTTATGGATGAGGAAACTGAAGCAGACAGAGTTTAAGTGACATGCCCAGCATCACACAGGTACTAAGGTTTTGAGGTCATTTTGAACTCTGATTTTTTTTAAGAGATTACATTCTTAAAAAAAATTTTAATAGTATTTGATTTTTTTCTAAATACATGCAAAGATAGTTTTCAACATTCACCTTTGAAAAGCTTTGTGTTCCAAATTTTTCTCCATTTTCCACCTCCCCAAGACAGCAAACAATCCAGTATGAGTTAAACACATGCAATTCTTCTAAACATATTTCTGTATTCATCATGCAACACACACACACACACACACACACACACACACACAAAATCAGGGAAAACACGAGAAAGGGAAAAAAAGCAAATGACTACAAGAAGAAGGTGAAAATATTGTGTTTTGATCCATATTGAGTCCCCACAGTCCTCTCTCTGGGTATAGATGGCTCTTTCCATCCCAAGTCTATTGGAATTGGCCTGAATTACCATGTTATTGAAAAGAGTCATGTTCGTCACAGTTGATCATCGTATAATCGTGTTGTTACTGTGTTCTTTTGGTTCTGCTACTTTCACTTGACACCAGTTTTATAGCTTTTTGGGCATATGAACTCTGATTTTTTTGACTTGAAGTCCAGTACTATGTCTGTTACAGTGCTTGACTGCTGGCTCCATTGATTCAGTTTTATATTGGTGAGGAACTCCCTTATCAATGTGTGCTTATATCTCTTCTGTAAAGAATTGCCTAAGGGCTTCTATAGTTTAATGTTAGGGCATGGTTAAATAGCCAATATTTTTCAAAGACATGACTTGAACCCAGTCTTTCTGCCTGAAAGCATCCTTCTCTATCTACTTTGCTGTGATGTAGCTTTAGTATTAACTCAAAAATATCAAGAAATACTAGAAAGAAAAGCAGGTTTAGAGAAATCTTGAAACAAGATCCAATTTTAAGCTAAATATTTATAAAAACATCTGAAAATCTGAAAATAGAAAGAAGTTAATAAAAAGGTAAAAAAATAGCAAAGACTTCTCACCATTTCTGGAGCAAACTATTTTTTTTCATCAATGACATTGGATTCTATCACAATATGTTATTTGATGAAGTACAAATGACACTATAGGAAAAAAAAGATGTGAAAAGCATAGGGAAGCACTATCCTCCCAGTTACCCAGATTCCGAATCTAGGTGTCTTTCTCAACTTGTCTCTCTCCTCTCTACCCCCATCCAATTTGTCTATTTTTGCCCTTGTAACATCTCTCAGATATGCTTCCTTTTATCTTTTCCCCCAAACTCTGACCCTACCTTGTACTATGCAATCCAGTAACACTAGCCTCCTTTCTGTTTCTCACATAAGACATGCCATCTTCCAAATATGGACACTTTTGTCACCTGTCCCTCATGCCTGAAATCCTCTCCCTCCAATTTCTTTCTTTCTTTTTTTATTATAGCTTTTTATTTACAAAAAAAAAATATGCATGGGTAATTTTTTCAACATTGACCCTTGCAAAGCCTTCTGTTCCAAATTTCTCCCTCCTTCCCCACACCCCCTATACTAGATTACAGGTAGTCTAATACATGTTAAATATTTAAAATATGTTAAATCCAACATATGTATACATATTTATATAGTTATCTTGCTACACAAGAAAAATTGGATCTAGAAAGGAAAAGAAAAGAAGAAAAACAGAAATACAAGCAAACAATAACAGAAAGAGTGGGAATACTATATTGTGATCCACTCTCAGTTCCCACAGGCCTCTCTCTGGATGTGGATGGCTCTCTTCATCACTGAACAATTGTAACTGGTCTGAATCATCTCATTGTTGAAGAGAGCTACATCCATCAGAATTGATCATCATCGAGGCTTGTTGCCATGTATATCTCCAGGTTCTGCTCATTTCCCTCAGCATCAGTTCATGTAAGTCTCTCCAGGCCTCTCTGAAATCATCCTGTTGCTCATTTCTTACCAAACAATAATATTCCATAACATTCATAGACCATAACTTATTCAGCCATTCTCCAACTGATGTGCATCCATTCAGTTTCCAGTTTCTAGCCACTACAAAAAGGGCTGCCATAAACATTTTTGCACATGTGGGTCCCTTTCCCTCCTTTAACATCTCATTCTCTCCTTCCAGTTCCTACTTACTAGCTTCCCTGTCTTTCTATCTTTGATGAAAAGATAGAAGATATTAAATGATGGAGGAAAATTGGAGATATTTTTGTTACTAGTAAAGAGGAATCAAAAATTTATCAACATTTATCTAATCATATGCCTGCTTTTTTTACTTCTACAAAACTTTATAAGATAAATTTATACATACAAATATGTGCTCTTGAAGAAAATATGAGAAAAAATAGACAGGCATTAATAATGATAATCTATAATGGACCATATCTTTAGTCACACAATTAACTAAAAGGTGTGGAGAATGTAAGATCTCACCAGGCTTGTTGTTTGTTTAGTGTCAAAAAAAGTATTTGGTTTAAAAATGAGAAATTTACCATAAAACCTCTCCTTCAGCATATTATAATCATTTCAGATGCTTGGAAGGTTTAACAACAAACGTAGCTTTGTTAGCTCCTCTGCAGAGAGTAACATGAAATAGCTCATGAAACAGGGAGAATTATGTTCACTGAAAGTGTTTGCCCCTGTCTTGGAGAGGATTTCATGCAGATTCCAAATTGAAGAAGGCTTTCCTAGAGATGATGACTCCCCCAACTCTGACCCATAGTGGTCCTGTTTGAAGATGAAGTTAGACTAATTGTATCCAACCCCATAGTACCATTGAGCTGATAACTTACCTAGACACTGTAGATGGATATTAATATAGGCTAGAATTGAATAGAAGGAAGAGATTGGATTGGCTTACATTTGGTAAATTATATGGTGTTTTTAATCATCTCAAGCCACTCCCTGGGACAAAATCCCATATCATTAACATCAATATCCTTGTAACGGTATAGAATAGAATTTCTTGATATTAAAATAGTTCATGATTTAGAAACTAAAATGGCAGGCCACTTACCTGCAGGACAATGGAGAGCCATATAGTAAGTAGGCATGACTAAGCTTTAAAATATTGCACATAACAGTAAGGCAGTATGTGTGCAAAATCACATAAAATGCATCATCAAAGACATTAATGGCCAGAAAAGGAAGTGGGCCAGTCAGTCATGTAGTGAGAATGAGAGAAAACAGATGGATACCTCAGGGGCATTATTGGTATCCACATAGTGTGAAGAGATAAAGACGGAGGCTTGACAGCATATAAGATAGCCCTCCTGGGAAGACCTCTGGAAAGACATGACCAAGAGTCATACCAAGAGTCATACAGGATAAGAATGTATGATTTGGCTTCCATTTCCACCATTGGAGGAATTGCTGAATTATATATTCATTATTCTTATTGTTATTACATAGTTGAAGGCCTACCTGTGCTTATGTATATTATGAAATTGATGAGATAGAAATATCTGTATCCCACCTACAAATCCAAGTAGGATTTGAGGTAGTTTTTGAAATTAACCATAATCTTTAAAGGTGTAATAAAAATTAAAACTGAACAGGAAACATCTAAGAATCGATAGAGATTATTGAGATTAGTTAGTTATTGTAGTTGGACTTTAGTTTTGAAATTCCTGGCTGCGAAGACAGAAGGGGAAATGTGTTATATTATTGTCTCAAGGGTCTTTAGCCCCTCTGTTCTACAATCCATCATTCCCATGGATGCCAGAGTCATCTGCCTTATGCACTGGTACCACTCTATATCACTTCTCCTTGTTCAGAAACTTGCAGTGACTCCAAATGACCTCTGAAGATAATATGGATTCCTTAGCCTGAAATGAAAGATCCTCCTCCATTTAACTGTAGCCCTCCCTTTATTGTTTTTGCCTGTGGGAACACCCAAATCCCTTTAAAGCAAGGCTCTGCTGCCACACCATGGAGAAGAGACATTTTCTAACTCTTCTAACATCTCACTGCCAATCGCTGTATTTTTGGTGTCTATCCAGTAATTGGAAGATTTAAGTGATTCCCCTTTTCTTGACTCAGGTTACTCTAACCATTATTAGGATATTTCTACAATTGCTTATAGAGCACAAGGACAGTGAGATCTTAAGAGGCTTGCTGTTGCTTTGTAGAAAATCTATATTGGCAGATATGGCCCAGGGCAATAACTTTGCCCTTGTGGTCTACAGTAAGAGCTGCTTTCACTTAGCTAGACTCTTGTGAATACTTAATCTTTTAAGCCAGAGATGCTTTGAACATGGCTGTACAGATGTGTCCTACTTTCAGAAAAACTGATCTAGTAAATTCCATGTTATCCAAAATAGTTGGAGAATAGAGTATTGACATCATCAAAGATCCTAGAATGGGTCCAGAATTTTACTGCTCAGCGTGTTTTTTATTTATTTCCCTTTAAGTACTTTGCTTGCAACTAGCATCGATTACCATCAGGCAAGAAGCTGGGTTGTAATACTCTTGCTTTCTCATAAAATAAAACTCATTATTAAAACATTAACTAGTTTAGCAGGTAATATGACTTAGAGAAGGACAGCGCCATAGAGATAATTCTGTCTAATCTCCTTGTTTTATGGATGAAAAACTGAATATCAATTGCCCATGACAAACAGGTAAGTAATTGAAGGCCTCTGACTCTAGACCCCTGGTATCATCTCACTGTGCCATGCAATTTGTTCTAAATAATGATTTAAAAATAGAAAAACAGCATCTGAAAAAGTTGCTATCCTTTTCCCTATTCTTAACTATTATCAATTTATTCTAATCATGTATGAGAATCCAGCTTTTAATATAGAATCAAAAATTCTTTAAACATCTTGGGCCCTGGAGCTTCAGGGCATCTTGACATCAAAAGTATTTTTTTATCTGACTGCTCTTCCAATCTCTTAGTAAGGAAAGGATCTTAGCAGACAAGAAAATCCATATTAACAGATGGTTTAAAATACTTTTGATGAAAAAGCCCTTTTCCATTTTCCTTGTGAACTACAGGGATTGTGGTCATCTAAGTACATCTCTATACCAGCAGCTTGAATACCTGTAACTTTTTTCTAGTCTGAAACAAGTTTATTAACCAATGAATCTTCTTGTTTCCTTTTGAAAACCAATAGCCATATCTCTTCCCATCTGTATTTATCTTTTGTGAGCATAAAAATATTATAGAAAGTTTATTTTTATCAGAAATATCCATTTGAACTTGGCTGTTTATTTTTTACAAAGTATAGCTGAAGAGGTTCATCATGTTAGGCAATGTCCCTATCTCATTTCCCATATGGTCAATTTCTCTTTGAATTCTGGACCAAGGATTAGTTTGCTTCTCTAGAAAACCTGTCTATTTTCCTTTATTATAAAACCAAGAATTTAATTCAATAAACAAACACGTGCCATGTACTATGCTAGCATCTGGGAATTCCAAGATGAAAATATCCTCTGTGAGCTTATGATCTATGATGGGTGTGGAGAAGGTAAGTAATGAAGAAAATATACAAATAGTTCTTCAATGAAAGGTAGAAAATCATCAAATCATAGTGATCTGAGGAAGTTTGGGAAGGAGGAGTCACTTCCACCAAGTGGAGGGATCAAGGAAGGTATAAATCATAAGCTGTGGCCTAGAGAAAGTAAAGGATATTAGTAAGGAGAAATAGAGTAGGAATCCATTTTAAGGAGAAGAGAAGACTGAATGGGAGAAGAGATCAACAGGCAATGGAATGAGGGTAGAGGGTATCATCTAGTAATTCACATTTCAATGCCACTTTGAAGGATGCAATGTACTTTGCTCACAATAATTCCATGAGAAAGGGGATGTTATCCCTTGTTTACAAATGAGGAAATGCAGCCAAAGCTGACACTTTCATTATACCACCTTTCTCCTCCAAAAAGGTTACTTACTAGTAAAAAAAAAAAAGTGAAAAAAAGTGAAAAAAGCCTGGAAATCAATGAAATAATGAGTAGAACTATGTACAAATTATGCGTCCAAGGATGCAAATAAAAGAATGAGATGATTCTTGTCCTCATGTAGCTTATATTCTTCTGGAGAGATATAACATGTTGATAGGTGAATAAATACAGGATATATACAAAAAGCAATCAATTATCTGAGTAGTTTAAATGCGGGTATGCAATAGCATTTGAGAAAATCAGAAAAGGTTTCTCCAAGGGGAGGCAGTTGATCCTTGCTTTGAAAGGAGCTAGTTGTTCCTAAAGGAAGAAATAATGAAAGAGAGGCCACAGTCTACTTGAGAAGGATCTTTCATAAGAGACCAAAGAATTTGTATTGTCAAATAGTTCCAGGGATGGAGTGAAGCCAAGAAAGTACTTAGCCCTCCCAGTTTCCCTTGAAAAACATATGCAACTAAGCCTTTGAACACAGTCTGATGGAATGAAGCCACTTTCCAGTTAAAGATAGATTGGAAAAACTTCAAGAAAGGGCAGTCTCACTGGGGTGAAAAGGGTGTTCAGCCCAGCTCAAACAGAAAGGATCTTAATCACAGCAAATCAGCAACTGAGACCCTAGATCAGTAGAGAAGCAGATCTGTAGGGCAGGCTCCAGCCCCAGCTCAAAAGGCAAACTCTGGGAAACTATGCTGTTTCCGGAAAAGAGCAGACAAAGCTATTTCCTGAAAACACCAGGGGATCCTGTGCTCAAAGCCAAAAATCAGAGCTGCCAAGGAAGCTTGGGAAAGGGCCAACTTTGCCCCGGAGCAGAGCTCAATCATAAAAGCAAAAAAAGAGGAAATGCCAAATGAAAAGGAAAAGAAAACAAGCAAGAAACAGAAAAGGACCTTGACTGTAGAAAACCAAAGCACCAATTCAGAGGAGGACAAAATGTCCACAGAGGAAATCTCAGAGTGATGTGAATTGGTCTCAAGCCCATACAATTACTTAAAAAATACAGTTGGCCAAATGCAAAAAAAAAATCCATTGAAGAAAACAACACCTTGAAAAGTAAAATTAATCAAATAGAAAAAGAGATGCAAAAGCTAACTGAAGAAAATCAGACATTAAAAACTAGAACAGACCAAATAGAAGCTAATGACTATGAGACATGAACAATCAGTCAAACAAACTAAAAAGAATGAAAAAAATGGAAGAAAATGTGAAACATCTCATTAGAAAAATAGTCAACCTGGAAAATAGATCCAAAAAAAGACAATTTAAAAATTATTGGTCTTCTTGAAGGCCATGATCAAAAGAACCTGGACAGCATTTTTCAAAAGATCATCAATGAAAACTACCCTGGTACTAGAGAAATAGAGGAGAAATACTCATTGAAAGAATCTATTCCTTTGGAAAGAGTTCCGACAAGGGAAACCCCAAGGAACATTATTGTGAAACTCCACAGGAAAAAGTGCTGCAAACTGCCAGACAAAACCAATACAAATGTCAAGGAACAACAGGATTACCCAGAATCTGGCAACTTTTACAATAAAGGATTGGCATACCATATCCTGGAAGGCGAAGGCAAAC
Organism: Antechinus flavipes; assembly: GCF_016432865.1. Classification (NCBI taxonomy): domain Eukaryota; kingdom Metazoa; phylum Chordata; class Mammalia; order Dasyuromorphia; family Dasyuridae; genus Antechinus; species Antechinus flavipes. Next base: position 24,588,948 of record NC_067404.1, read on the forward strand.
AGAGAATTAACAACCCATCAGGATTCAGAATCATCTTTCAGGAGAGGCAATAAATCATTTTTTAAAATTATAGCTTTTTATTTACAAGTTATATGCATGGGTAATTTTATAGCACTGACAATTGCCAAACCTTTTGTTGCAATTTTTCCCCTCCTTCCTCCCACCCCCTCCCCTAGATGGCAGGTTGACCAACACATGTTAAATATGTTAAAGTATATATTAATACTAGAAAAGTATACATGTCCAAACAGTTATTTTGCTGTACACAAACAATTGGACTTTGAAATAGTGTACTATTAGCCTGTGAAGGAAATCAAAAATGCAGGTGGATAAAAATAGAGGGATTGGGAATTCTATGTAGTGATTCATAGTCATCTCCCAGAGTTCTTTCACTGGGTGTAGCTGGTTCAATTCATTACTGCTCCATTGGAACTGATTTGGTTCATCTCATTGCTGGAGATGGCCACGTCCATCAGAATTGATCATCATATAGTATTGTTGTTGAAGTATATAATGATCTCCTGGTCCTGCTCATTTTACTCAGCATCAGTTCATGTAAGTCTCTCCATGCCTTTCTGCAATCATCCTGCTGGTCATTTCTTACTGAACAATAATATTGCATAATATTCATATACTACAATTTATTCAGCCATTCTCCAATTGATGGACGTCCACTCAGTTTCCAGTCTCTGGCCACTACAAAGAGACCTGCCACAAACATTCTTGTACATACAAGTCCCTTTCCCTTATTTAAGATTTCTTTAGGATAAAGGCCCAGTAGTAACACTACTGGATCAAAGGGTATACACAGTTTGATAACTTTTTGAGAAAAGTTCCAAATTGCTCTCCAGAATGGCTGGATGTGTTCACAATTCCACCAACAATGTATCAGTGTCCCTGTTTTCCCACATCCCCTCCAACATTCCACATTATCTTTCTCTGTCATTCTAGCCAATCTGACAGGTATGTAGTGGTATCTCAGAGTTGTCTTAATTTGCATTTCTCTGATTAATAATGACTTGGAGCATCTTTTCATATGTCTAGAAATAGTTTCAATTTCTTCATCTGAGAATTGTCTGTTCATATCCTTTGACCATTTATCAACTGGAGAATGGCTTGATTTCTTATAAATTAGAGTCAGTTCTCTATATATTTTAGAAATGAGGCCTTTATCAGAACCTTTGACTATAAAAATGTTTTGCCAGTTTATTGCTTCCCTTCTAATCTTGTCTGCATTAGTTTTGTTTGTTCAAAAACTTTTCAGTTTGATATATCACATTTTTCTATTTTGTGATACATAATCATCTCTAGCTCTTCTTTGGTCATAAATTCCTCCCTCTTCCACAGGTCTGAGAGGTAAACTATCCTATGCTTTTCCAATTTATTTATAATCTCATTCTTTATGCCTAGGTCATGAACCCATATTGACCTTATCTTGGTGTATGATGTTAAGTGTGGGTCATTGCCCAGTTTCTGCCGTGCTAGTTTCCAATTTCCCCAGCAGTTTTTGTCAAATAGTGAATTCTTATCCCAAAAGTTGGGATCTTTGGGTTTGTCAAACACTAGATTGGTATAGTTATTAACTATTTTGGCCTGTGAACCTAACCTATTCCATTGATCAACTAGTCTATTTCTTAGCGAATACCAAATTGTTTTGGTTACCGCTGCTTTATAATATAATTTTAGATCTGGTACAGCTAGGCCACCTTCATTTGGTTTTTTATTCATTAATTCCCTTGAAATTCTTGACCTTTTGTTTTTCTGTATGAACTGTGTTGTTATTTTTTCTAGGTCATTAAAGTAGTTTTTTGGGAGTCTGATTGGTATAGCGCTAAATAAATAGATTAGTTTAGGCAGTATTGTCATCTTTATTATATTTGCTCACCCAATCCAAGAGCATTTAATATTTTTCCAGTTGGTTAGATCAGACTTAATTTGTGTGGAAAGTGTTTTGTAGTTTTGCTTATATAATTTCTGATTTTCCCTTGTCAGATAGATTCCTAAATATTTTATACTATCGGTAGTTATTTTAAATGGAATTTCTCTTTGTAATTCTGTTGGATTTTGTTAGTGATATATAAGAATGCTAATGACTTATGTGGGTTTATTTTGTATCCTGCAACTTTGCTAAAGGTGTGGATTATTTCTAATAACTTTTTAGTAGAATCTCTGGGGTTCTCTAAGTACCATCATAACATCTGCAAAGAGTGATAATTTGGTTTCCTCATTACCTACTCAAATTCCTTTAATCTCTTTCTCAACTCTTATTGCTGAGGCTAGCATTTCGAATACAATATTGAATAGTAACAGTGATAGTGGGCAACCTCGTTTCACTTCTGATCTTATTGGGAATGGTTGCAGTTTGTCCCCATTACATATGATGCTTACTGATGGTTTTAAATAGATGCTACTGATTATTTTAAGGAAAAGTCCATTTATTCCTATACTCATACTCTTAAGTGTTTTTAATAGGAATGGATGTTGGATTTTATCAAATGCTTTTTCTGCATCTATTGAGATGATCATATGGTTTTTGTTAATTTGGTTATTAATATGACCAATTATACTGATAGTTTTCCTAATATTGAACCAGCCCTGCATTACTGGTATAAATCCTAATTGATCATGATCTATTATCCGGGGGATGATTTTCTGTAGTCTTTTTGCTAATATCTTATTTAAGATTTTAGCATCAATATTCATTAGGGAGATGGGTCTATAATTTTCTTTCTCTGTTTTCAACCTACTTGGTTTAGGTATCAGTCTGTGTCATAAAAGGAATTTAGTAGGACTCCTTCATTCTCTATTTTTTCAAATAGTTTATATAGCATTGGGGCTAATTGTTCTTTAAATGTTTGGTAGAATTCACATGTAAATCCATCTGGTCCTGGGGATTTTTTCTTAGGGAGTTCATTAATAGCGTGTTCTATTTCTTTTTCTGAAATGGGACTATTTAAGCAACTTCCTTCCTCCTCTGATAATCTGGGAAGCCTATATTTTTGGAGGTAGTCATCCATTTCACTTAGGTTATCAAATTTATTGGCATAAAGTTGGGCAAAGTAACTCCTTATTATTTCTTTAAATTCCTTTTCATTGGTGGAAAGTTCTCCCTTTTCATTTTTAAGACTGCCAATTTGATTTTCCCTTCTCCTTTTTCTAATCAGATTTACCAAAGGTTATCAATTTTATTGGTTTTTCATAAAACCAACTCTGTTTTATTTATTAGTTCAATAGCTTTTTTACTTTCAATATTATTAATTTCTTCTTTTTGTTTTAGAATTTCAAGTTTAGTATTTGATTGGGAGTTTTTAATTTGGTCTTTTTCTAGCTTTTTAAGTTGCAAGCCTAATTCATTGATGTTCTCTTTCTCTATTTTATTCAAGTAAGCCTCTAAGGATAGAAAATTTCCTCTTATTACTGCTTTGGCTGCATCCCACATATTTTGGTATGATTCTCATTATTGTCATTTTCTTGGGTGAAATTATTAATTGTATCTATAATTTGCTGTTTCACCCAATCATTCTTTAAAATGAGATTATTTAGTTTCCAATTACTTTTTGACCTATTTACCCCTAACTTTTTGTTGAATGTAGTTTTTAGTGCATCATAATCTGAAAAGAAAGTATTTACTATTTCTGCCTTCCTATATTTAATTTTGAGGTTGTTATGTCCTAATATATGTTCAATTTTTGTATAGGTTCCATGAACTACTGAGAAGAAAGTATATTCCCTTATGTCACCATACAGTTTTCTCCAAAGATCTATCATACCTAATTTTTCTAATATTCTATTTACCTCTTTAATTTCTTTTTTATTTATTTTGTGTTTGATTTATCTAATTCTGAAAGTGCACTGTTGAGATCTCCCACTATTACAGTTTTGCTGTCTATTTCTTCTTGCAATTCTCTTAACTTCTCCTTTAGGAAGTTAGATGCTATACCACTTGGTGCATATATGTTTAGTATTGATATTGCTTCATTGTCTATGCTATCCTTTAGCAAGATATAGTTTCCTTCTTTATCTCTTTTAATTAGATCAATTTTTGCTTTTGTTTGATCTGCGATAAGGATGGCTACCCCTGCTTTTTTGACTTCACCTGAAGCATAATACATTCTGCTCCAGCCTTTTACCTTTACTCTGTATATATCTTCCTTCTTTAAATGTGTTTCTTGTAAACAACATATTATAGGGTTCTGACTTTTGATCCACTCTACTATCGAGGTGATAAATCTTCAACAAAGTAAGAGACTTTCAAACATTTCTTTTGAAAAAACCAGAACTAAACAGAAAATTTAATCTATAAACACAAGACTCAAAAGAAGCACAAAGGTCAATGGGAGAAATATATATATGTATATATATATAATTTAAAGGTGAAACTGTTTACATCCCTAGATGGAAAAATGATCTCTGGAGCTCTTGAGAACTCTTTTCACTGGGACAGACTGGGGAGGAATCATGTGGGCAGGGGTGTGGTTGTGAATGGACTCTGATGGAATAATATCAAAGAAAAAGACATTAAGGGAAGAAAGAAGGTCTGTACTTGCAGAAAATGAGAGGGGATGTATAATGGGACAAATTAGATTACATGATGAGGTACAAAAGACCTAATTGAGGGAAAGAAGGAGGGAGATGTGCATTTTCTGAAGCTTGATCTCAGCTGTTTTGGCTCTAAGAGGGAATAAATTATTTAGTTGCGTTTAGAAATTTATCTAACTCTTTAAAGAAAGCAGAAAGAAAAGGAATGGTCAGGTTAGAAAGAAAGGCAGAAACACTAGGAGGAAAATGGTAAGAGAAGGGGGACAGTGATAGAAAATAATGTAATGCAGGGGTGGATTAAAAACAATCCAAAGAGAAGGGGGAGGAATGATGGAAGATAAGATAGTTGGTGGGGTGGGTTAGAAAAAAATGAAACATTACGAAGGACTGGGTGAAAAAGAGAGTACAGAAGTATATACAGGGGAGAAAATAGCATAGAGGGAAATACAGAGCTGGTTATTGTAATTTAATGTGAATTGGCTGAACTTTTTCATAAAACTGAAATGAATCACAGGGTGAATTTTAAAAATAGAATCTTAAAATATGTTGTTTACACAAAATGTATTTGACACAGAGAGAAAAGTATAGACTAAAGGCAAAAGGCTGTGCTCACTTCTTTTTTCTGTTTTCTTTTCTTCCATGCATTTTCCCTTTTATTCCCTTTTTTCTCTCCCAACATGATTCATAAAGAAATGTGTATTTTAAAAAAGAATATGTATTGTCTTTAGAGTTAATGTGGAGCCATTGAATGTTTTTGAATAGAGGAGGTGGCACATAATTAAGACTAATGCATTGATCACATGATGTCATCATAACAGGACAATGCCTCATTTACAAAAATAGGGTCAATATAATAAGTTAAAATTGAATAAGTAATAAAATATAGATATGATCTATGATCCATTTTATTAATCTTCTCTATTTAGGCTCGAGTGTACATTGTGATCCAGCATCTGCAAATGTAACAAATGGCAACCAATTCAGTGAGAAAGGAAAGTGAGCCCACATATCTTTTGTTTCTTCAGAGAGCCAAGAATGAAATGCAAGCAACATCTCCCCTGATCATCATAATAAGGTGACTAAATCTCCTTTTTTATTTCTGAGTGCCTGATAGCCCAGAGTGTTATGGTGAGCTGAATCATATGGTGTTCCAAACATCCAACATTTTCATCATGGGATTCAAAGCTGCTCCATTTGAGATGAGAAGTGCCAACTGATGGGGAGGTGACAGAAGCTTCAGATGTTAAATCTGTTTATAATTGTATTACTCCTTAGCTAGAAAAATGTGCTGTTATTGAACTTTCCTACTACTGTATGGTAGAACACCTAGTTAGAAGATGAATCCTGAAAGATAATTCTAGCTAGGATCATAGTATTTAAAGGTGGAAAGGGCCCAAGGCATCATCTACTTTTGGGCTGGGAAACTTTTTCCTGCCAAGGGCCATTTGGACATTTATAACATCATTGGCAGGCCATGCAAAATTATCACCTCAAGCAGTGGCAAGTTGTTGTGCCTTGCTTTGAGTGATGATGAGCCTTAGTAAATTATTTCAAGGGACTTCTACAGTCTGGGTGTTCCCTACTCCTGATCTAGTTCAACCAGGCCCATGTTGGGGAAGTGATTTGCTTCAAGTCATATAGGTGGTAAGTAGCAGAGCTGGGATTCCAATCCAAGTAGTCTGGCCTCAAATTCAGTACTTTTCCCATTATACCATACAACACTCTCGAATTTTTATGAAGGGTGTGTAAATTGGTTGTTCTCCATGACAATAGATGGCTAAAATCATAGGAAATGTACTTCAGTTATGGCAGGAAAGATGCTATTTGGAGTTAAAGAAAAAATGTCTTGACATTTCTAAAACATGCTTTAAGGAAAGTATAACCATCTTTTCTCAATGATTGTGACATTGAGTCATTCATTCTTAAAATAAATATTTATTGAGTTTCTACTCTATGCACAAAAAAGTGGTGAGAAAGAAGAGAGGGGGATACAAAAAAAGCTTAAAATTGAGTTAAGGAAACAAGACTATCACATGAAGAGTTAATATCCAATAGATGTCATGGAAGCACAGCATGAGAAATTGCTGATAGCTGGCATGGGGCCTTATCTGAACACATGGCCTATTTATGTTGTTTCGAACAGGTGGTTACTGAGACTGATTGGAAACCTCCCATGAGTGACATGTCACTACCTTCCAAGCTGTCCCTTCTACTTTAAAATAATTCTAATTTTTAGAAAGATTTCCCTAACAGCAAGCCTCATTTTACCTTTTTTCAATTCGCTTTTATTTGGGTCAAGTGTGACCTGGGACTAGTATTATGGTAACTAAAGGGTTAACCTGCAGGAGAAGTAGCAGAAGCCAAAAGCTGGAGAATAGTTGCATATCCTTGGGGATTCAAGGACAGGTTTATTGGTTTTAAATTTTAACCTTGATTAGTTCAACTTGACTTTAGGATGGCCTAGCAAATGGAGTGGTTGTTGTTTAGTCAGTTAGTCATGTCCAACTCTTTGTGAGCCTATTTGGGATTTTCTTGGGAGAGATTGAAGTGGTCTGCCATTTCTTTCTTCAGCTCATTTTACAGATGAGGAAACTGAGGCAAGTATGGTGAAGTGACTTGCTAAATATGGTGAAGTCACATAGGTAGGAAGTGTTTGAGTCTGGATTTGACTCTGGCCCTTCTGACTCCTGACCCACTGTGCCACATGGCTGCCTCTAGCAAGTTTCTTAGCAAGTATTTTTCTCAAGAAATATAGTAACTATCAAGAGTTCTTGGAGTTTAGAAATAGAAAAAACTGACTGGACATCCCCCAGAAGTCTGCATGAGGACTAAACTAATGGGAACCACTCAGAATAGCTTCATGCTGCCCACCATAGCCATCCTCGTGCTACAAGTGCCAAAAGGGGTCTGTTCTGCAGGGCTTGGACTGGACATGTGCAGGAATCAGTCAGCAAGCTTTCAGTGGTGGGCAAGGCACTGTGCTAAATCTGAAGGATATTGCACAAAGAAAGGTTAAAAACATAGTCACTGTCTTCAGTATGATGGAAGACAATACATATTATATGATAATGAGAGAAAACAGCAAAAGGAGTGGGACAGCCTGGGTTACAAGTAGGTGAAATGTTTTTGTCACCCTCATGCCCCACTCCACCCTCTCTGCCAGAAGGAAGAGAAAGAACTTTCATCTTTGAAGTTTGTCAGGAAGAATATTGAAACTGCCCCCTTGAGTATAGCTGCCACAAGTAAAAGCTGTTATGAAAGCATCCTCCTCCTGAAAGGGCTCAATATGTACTAGTGCCAGCATTTCAGTTCACAAACAAGAAAAGGCTGAGGAATGTTTGGAGTTTTCCCGTTCTGGGTTTTGAATAATCCCCAATTGTAAACCAGTCACTCTCAGTCATGTTACTGGCACCTGCTTTCAGAAGACAACAGTTTACACTTGATAATGACAGTTAGAATAACAATATCTTACTGTGTCTAGAAAGTAAGGCTCCTTGTGTTCCCAGCTAAGTTTTCACTTATAATTTCTCAGGTAAATTTTTGAGTAAGTGATTTGCAATCTTATAGATTTTTGTTTCCTTTAATAGGAAATAATGTAGAGAAGACACTTATTAGCTTTGGAAGCAATTTGTTTCTGGTCTTTTGTTTTATATTCTTCTTTACATGGAATCATAAAACTTTACAGTTGGAAGAGATCTTTGAAGTTATCAATTACAGAGTTTGCACAAATTCCCCAAATCTGAGAGTTCCTCAGACATTTGTTGGAGCAAATTGTGCTAGACAGGTAACTCTGCTTTAACAGAAGTGATGAGGGAGAAGAAAGGAAAAGAAAGGGGAGAAGGGAGACAAAAGAGGAGAGAGAAGAAGAAAAGTTGGGGAGGGAGAAGAAGGGAAGAGAGTAAAGAAAAAGAAAAGAAAAGAAAGAAGTATTGATTACTAGTATTAGGATTAATTGTAAATGAAATTGAAAGGTCCCATGGACCTTTAGGTACAGAGGCAAAGCAGATGATGATGTCCCTTCTATTTCACAGTGCCAAAGACTTTACTGACAAGAATGTTCCTTTCTGGGTCTTCAGTAATGATAATTAGTACCTGCAGGAGTGTATGTGCAGGGGTTGCTTCCCAAGATGGTGACCTAGGACACTGGGCTGAAAACATGGCTATTTCTAGGCCTCTTGTCTTTAGAGAATTAGATCTCTTCTTCATTAGATATGCCTTCCTAGATAATGACTCAAGGGATGAAATGGAAGCCAAATTAGGGATGGGGAATGGGCTGCTGCCATTCTCAGGGCTCCTATGCCTTCTCTGCCTTCTTCAGGCAGTTAGTATTTATTGCTGCCATTGGTAAAGAAAGGTTGCCCCTTCTCCACACTGATTTCCTCCCACTAAAATGGCTGTGAAAGCTAGGCTTGAAGTTGGGGCCACTTTTATTGCCAAGACTTTTGAGTTCAGGGTCCTGGGTTTTCCATCAGGTCTAAGGAGATATGGTGCTCGGGATGGTGCTGCTTTGACTTTGATACTGCTTCTTGTCTCTCCCTCCAGTGAAGAGGGAGGCTTCTAAAGCCATCACATTTCATGTTGGGACTTTTTAGGATGCCTTTCCTGACTTATATTCTAATTTTTCCCTCCAACTACCATTCATTGCTCTCGGCTCTGCCCTCTTTGTTTTTTGGAAAAGAAACTGAGGTCCAGAGAGAGAGAGACTTGCTTCACGTCATAGTTCATGGGACTAGAATACAGGTCTTTGACTTCTTTTTATTAATTAACATATTAACACTTTAACATACTTTTCCATTTTTTAATTTTATTTTTTTTAATTACATATAAAGATAATTGGTAACATTCATTTTTTAAAATTTGATTTTAAAATTCACTTTTTCCTTCTCTTTCCTGTTTCCTCTCTCAAAAAGCAAGCAATTTGATATAGGTTATACATATGCAATCATGCAAATATATTTCCATATTAACGATGTTACTAAAGAACAGACCAAACAAGGAAAAAGAAAGAAAAAGAAAACTTAAAAAGAATCCTTTGATCTACATTTAGATTCTCTCAGTTCTTTCAGTAGAGGTGGATAGTATTTTTCATTCATGAGAATTTAGGAATCATCTTGGATCACTGTATTACTGAAAATAGCCAAAAAAAATCATTCCCAATACTACATTGTACAATATTGCTGTTCCTGTTATTTTCGGTTCTGCTCACGTCACTTTGCATCAGTTTAAATGATTCTTATTTCTATTCTTTTTCAGTGAAATTTTATTATTCTCATTTAACAAGCATTGATTCCCCCCCTCTTCTATCTCCCCTAACACTGAGGGAGGGGGGAAGAAAACAAAATCCTTGTAACAAATTATCAGGCAAAAAAAAAAAGGCCACATAGGCTAAATGTATGTCATTCTACACTTTGTGTTGATCATCTTTCTGTCAGGATGTGGACAACAGCTTGGGGATATAGTAGATAGAGGTCTGAGCCTGAAGTCAGAAAGGCCTGAATTCAGTCCTGGCCTCTAACATTTATTGATTGCATGATTCTGGGCAAGTCATAAAACTTATGTTTGCCTCAGTTAACTCATTTATAAGACCTCCCTGATTGTTGAGAAGATAAGATGAGAGAATAATTATAAAAGTACTTAGCACACAGCCCAAAATAGATGCTAAAATGTAAACTCTTTTTATTATTTATTAAATTATTATTTGTTATTAATATTTTATCATTATTTGCTATTTATTATTGTCATGAATAATTTTCATCATCAGTCCTCTGCAATCATATTTGGTCATTGCCTTGATTATTTTATCTTAAAAAATTGTTCATTTTGAGAATATTGGCATTATTGTATTTATTGGATCAACTATTCTTTTACTTCTGCTCACTTCATTTTGCATCAGTTTGTACAAAACTTCAGCCATGTTTCTCCAAAACTATACCTTCCATCATAATACAAAAGTATTTCATTACAAATTTTGGTATATTACAAGTATCTGGTATATTGCAAATAATAAAATACTCAGTATTATAGATGGATTTGAATTGCTTTTTAAAGTAGTTATTTGAGACTGGAAGGCAAGGGAAGTCAAAGTTGTTAGTGCCTTCCAACCGTTTACAGACAAGATAATTTTCAGACCAAGAACATGATGATAACTGAAATAAATGTCATCACAACTCAAGTTTCTTTCTCTTTTTATTATACTTTTTTTATTTACAAAACATATGCATGGGTAATTTTTCAACATTGACTCTTGCAAAACCTTCTGTTCCAAATTTTCCCCTCCTTTCCTCCACCCTTTCCCTAGATTGCAGGTAGTCCAATACATGTTAAATATGTTAAAATATATGTTAAATCCAATATATGCATACATATATAGTTATCTTGCTGCACAAGAAAAATTGGATTTAGAAATAAGGTAAAAAATAACCTGAGAAGGAAAACAAAAATTCTAGTAAACAATAACAGAAAAAGTAAAAAATGCTATGTTGTGTTCCACACTCAGTTTCCCATATTCCTCTCTCTGGGTATAGATGGCTCTCTTCATTACTGAACAATTGAAACTAGTTTGAGTCATCTCACTGTTGAAGAGAGCCACATCCATCAGAATTGATCATCGTATAGTATTGTTGTTGCCATGTACAATGATCTCCTGGTTCTGCTTATTTCATTTAGCATCAATTCATGTAAGTCTCTCCAGAGCTCTCTGAAATTACCCTGTTGGTCGTTTCTTACAGAACAATAATATTCCATAACATTCATATACCATAATTAATTCAGCCATTTTCCAATTGATGGGCATCCATTCAGTTTCCAGTTTCTAGCCACTACAAATAGGGCTGCTACAAACATTTTTGCACATGTGAGTCCCTTTCCCTCCTTTAAGATCTCTTTGGATATAAGCCCTGTTGTAACATTGCTATATCAAAGGGTATGTACAGTTTAATAACTTTTGGGGCATAGTTCCAAATTGCTCTCCAGAATGGCTGGATCCGTTCACAGTTCTACCAACAATGTATTAATGCCCCAATTTTCCCACATCCCCTCCAATATTCATCATCTTTTCCTGTCATCTTAGCCAATCTAAGAGGTGTGTTGTGGTATCTCATCGTTGTCTTAATTTGCATTTCTCTGATCAATAGTCATTTGGAGAACCTTTTTTGTATGGCTAGAAATAGTTTCAATTTCTTCATCTGAAAATTGTCTGTTCATATCAGATTCCAGGCCCTTTGATCCTTTAAGATGGAAGCTGCTAGATCCTGGGTGATCTTTATTGTGGCTCCTCGATATTTGAATTGTTTTTTTTTTTCTGGCTGCGTATAATATTTTTTTCCTTGGTCCAATAGTTCTGAAATTTAGCCATAATATTCCTTGGAGTTTTAATTTTGGGGGTCTCTTTCAGGAGGTGATTGGTGACTTCTTTCAGTGGCTATTTTACCTTCTGATTCTATGATATCTGGGCAGTTTTCTTTGATGATTTCCTGGAAAATAGAGTCTAGGCTCTATTTTTTCATCATGGTTTTCAGGGAGTCCAATAATCCTTAGATTTTTCTCTCCTAAATGTATTTTCCAGGTCACTTGTTTTCCCAAGTAGATATTTTACATTTTTTCTATTTTTTCATTTTTTGGTTTTGCTTGACTGATTCTTGATGTCTCATCAAATCATTCATTTCCATTTGTTCAGTTCTGATTTTTAGTGAATTATTTTCTTCATTTACTTTTTTTACTTCTTTTTGCATTTGTCCAATTGAGTTTTAAAATGAATTGTGTTGTTCTATGGATTTTTTTTTTCATTTCACAAAATCTGTTTTTAAGGAGTTATTTTCCTTTTCCATTTCACAAATTATGTTTTTCAGAGAGTTGTTTTCTTTTTCCATTTTGTCAAATCTATCTTTTAATGAGTTATATGCCTTTTCCAAACTCTCTTGCAAAGTTTTCCTTTCTTTTCCCCATTTTTCTTCTAGTTCTCTTTTAATATCCTTTTTAATTTCTTCTAGGAGAGCCTTGTGTAAGGGGGACCAGGTTTTATCACCTTTTGGGGCTTTATCTGGAAATGATCTGCTTTTAGTCTCCTCAGGGTTTGAGATCTGTTCTTCTCTTTCACCATAAAAACTATCTATGGTTAGAGTTCTCTTTGCCTTTTTACTCATTTAAAAAAAAAAGATTGGGATTTGCTTTTAGGGCAAGGAAGGTTTTCCAAGCTTCCTCTTTAAGGGGCTTCTAAGCAGCCATGGCTGCACTGGGATCATACTGACTCACTCCTGGTGCTTGCTGGGCATGGCCAGGTCCCATGAGACTCTGGCATTTGGGGGTTCACTATTTACCTTTTGTGTTTGTGTTGGATATTTTATCATTTCTCTGCTGATCTACTGGCTTGCAACTAGCACAGAGTAGCCAACAATGGTATGGATTACTCCCCCTATATTCTCCATTCCACAGAGTCTGCACCATCCTGTGGAGATGGCACCTTGCCCTGGGTCTTCACAGTCTGCACTGGCATTGGTGCTCTGCCTGTCTGTGCCTGGCTACCTCCCTCCGTGCCCAATCAAAACAGACCTTTTCTGGCAGTCTTTGAAATTATCTTTTGCTGGCAATTTGCTATATTCCCAATGTCTGTGGATTCTGCCAGTCCAGAACTAATTCAGAGGCTGAATTTGCTAATTAGTTGAGGGTCCATGGGAGAAGAGCAGAAAGAAGCATGTGTCCTCTCTGCCTTCTTGGCCCCACCCACAACTCAAGTTTTTTTGTAATTTTGAAATTCCTGGGATGATTTTTGGAGACCCCAGAATATGATATAAGTGAAAAAGAACTCTATGACCATAATTTAGATAAGAATTTAGAATAAGGGAATATTAGTAGCAACCAAAGAGTTCATTTTAAAAGAGAAACTTCAGTAACCACTTAAATACTTACAAATATCTTCAGGCAACTGGTTAGGTACAGCTGAATGGCTAGACCTCACAAAAGAGCTAAATATTCCTTGCTTCTCTAATTTAAAATAACTGACTAATTCTCTTCCACTATGGAGAAAAAAGACATAGAGCAATAGTAGTTAATTAAATGACCACTCACTGGTAATGAGGGCAGAGAATAGTGTGGCAAAAGGAACTGAATGTCGAACCCCAGGGCAGTAGAGAAAGCAGCTCACATGGCATGATATTGGCATCTTAGCAGGGCAAAAAACAGCAATATCAGAAGAATAGCACCCACTGGGGATGTCTCCCAGGCATGTATGTTCCCTGCAAGTGTGTCTCCTCCATGTCTTTATCCTGGAACTCATTTATTTTCTGTGTGTGCTAACCTAGGGAAGAATGTTCCTCTGGGTATATGGAGAAATACTTGTTGTCATTTTATTTCCCTGAGGTATTTGGTGTTGTTCAGTTGATTTCAGTTCTGGCCAACTCTTTGTGACCCCATTTGGGGTTTTCTTGCCAAAGACCCTAGAGTGGTTTGTCATTTCCCTCTTCAATTCATTTTACAGATGAGGAAATCTCATCAAGGTTAAGTGATTTACCCAAGGTCAGACAATTAGTAAGTATCCAAGGCCAGATTTGAATTCAGAAAGATTAGTCTTCATAACTCCTAGCCAGGCACTCTATCCACTGCTCCACTGAGTTGTATTATCCTAGAGAATGTCTTTCACAAGGGAGAAGTGGAAGAAAGATCCCCTTGAGATAATGAGGTTCTCTGGTTGTTCCTGGATGTGGACTATATTGTGCTGATTGCATCAAGCCCAGAGCATTGTCAAGGTTTCTGCCTGAGGCCCATGATTATGTGTTAGTTTTTTGCCTAAGAATCCATATGAAGAAGAAAAAATAAATGGATGACATTATCTATGGGATGCAATTAGATGTCCAGATGAGAGAGAGAGAGAGAGAGAGAAAGAGAGAGAGAGAGACAGACAGACAGACAGACACAGAGTGTGTGTGTGTGTGTGTGTGTGTGTGTGTGTATGTGTATGTTTGGTACAAGAGATCTTATAAGGCTATGAATCTTAGAATTCCAGTCTCTAAGAAATAAGTTTAACAGTTGCTAGTAAGACAGATGGCAGTTGAGGGATACATTGTGATTTTTAAGTAAGCTGCAATACACACACACACACACACACACACACACACACACATATGTTGAATGATGGTTGATTTCGTTAAGGAAGTGACATTCAAAAAATCAAGCAAAAAGTGCTCTTAAGGATTTAGAATGTGCCAAGTGTTGGAGATTTAAGCATAAGCAACCCTTGTCCACAATGCTTACATTCTAACATTCTAAGAGGTAGCCTAGTCCAGAGGCAGAGGGAGGGATAACAAATGTGATCAGTCTGATCACAGATGGGCCTGAGTGGCCCATTGTTGCTCACAAAATGCAAATATATCAGAAGGGTGTCCATCCAGAGAAGGGCCCCCAGCATTTTAAGTAAAACCTCTGTGGAGGCTCCATGAAACGACTTGAATAAGAAGCATGTAGGATGAGAATGCTTTACCCTGATGGAGGAAATGGTTTCAGTAATGCGATCTCAGATCCATTCAGTTCCTTTTCCTTGTGTGGACCCCAAACATTTTCAGTCTTCATTTCTCTCATCACACTTTGAGCCAAAGACAAATAAAGGATTAGAAACAGGTATTGGATTCTGAAAACACTATCTTAAAACCCAGGCTTTATGGAGCAGAACCTTTTCTTACACAAATATTAACAGAGCTACTTCTACTTGTGTTTCAACAAATAGATGTGGAAAATCACAGAAGAGGATTTTTATTATTATTTTTTAAACCAGAAGTTATTGGCTGAGGTTATGACTTTTTGTTAAATGCAGAGAGAAATTAAATGTGAAGAAAAATTTGTATTAGAATCACACTTATATTTTAGCTCAATCTTATTAAAAAGCTGTTAATGGAATTATTATTCTGATAATAAGCCATTATTAGTATTTTTTGTATTAATGAAATTCTTTGCAACTAAAGATTATTCTGCTATTGAAGCTTAATTTCCAACTGTTAGTGTAGAAACCATTTCAATGAGATAGGAAAACTAGGGTCAAGAATAATGTACTAACAAAAACTTTCTTCTTTTTTCTTTTGCTGAACAGAAATATTTTTTTCTTAACAAAGGAAACATACTTTCCCTCATTCTCCTTTAATCAAATGACAATAATAATAATAAAAGACAGTCTGTAAGCCTGTTCCTTGCACTGGAATCTGACTTTTGGAAACACCGGTTTGGTGAAACTTATTAAAATACAATTACTTCTTTGTTCATCTTGTATGGAATTTGCGTGTTTCCACTTCACCAGTTTTTTGTCATTTGTAGTCTTTGTACTAAGTTTGAAGTATTTTTTTCTTCCTCCTTATTCTAATCTTCCATCAGAGATTTACATGGAAGGCTTGAATGATCTGTTATAATTAGTTTTATTAAAATGTGGAGTCAGATCAGTGCAGTGAGTAGATCTAATCTTTTAGAGCAACAATCTATCAGTCCATTGCTACAAGTTGAACCCTTGTCCAGTAATCCTTTTGCTATTCACTGTGGCCAAATTTGGCCTCTCTTGACCCATTTCCTCATGGAAATTTGTCTATTTCTGTTGGGGGCAATTCTTATTAAAATTTACTTTCATTTTGAATTCTAAATTTCTCTATTTCCATCCTTTCCTGGCCATTGGGAAGGCAAGAAAAACAAAATTTATTCTAAATATGCATAGGGATACAACACAGATTTCTCAGTTAGCCATGTTCCAAGAAGAAAAAAAAGCTAGAAAAAGAAATATAAATCAGGAAGAACTGAGTTCAAATCAGATCTAGCTGTTTGACACTGAGGAAGTCTATATGAAGGGACTGAATTCAATGGTCTTTTAAGTTCCTTTGCAATTCGAAACCTATGATCCTCTAAAGTTTCCCCAAATTGACTTGCTTTGGCTTTATTTTTCTTCCTTTCTTTTTTAATTTGTCCATAATTTTCTTTAGTTTTTTAAATGACGCATGACATTGTTATTCCACTGGAAGGGTGTCAATTTCATTTAAAAACTCTGGATCTATGCTCTTGGCCAATTCATTGATTTAATTAGTAGTAGTGAATGCTGTCATCATGTTGAGGGTCTTCCTAGCATGGTAAATGTTTTTTTTTTTCTGCATCAGTTTGAATATTTTTGAAATAAAGTGATTAATTTAAAAATCAATTAGTGTGTTGAACAAATATTTGGCTCTCAACAATCTTTACATGAGAACAGCATGCCATATAGGTCCTGCTGTCTTCAACATAGTAGTTGCTAAAGTCAGATTTATTATAGAGAAGCTGACGTAGGAAGAAGGAAGAAAGGCAGATGTAAGAAGGTGGTAAATGGCCATATCATTTCTCAAGATTATCCCTCAGAGCTGAGCTGTTTGGTTTTCTACCCAAATGATTTTACTGACCTATTAAGGTGTGTTCCTTGCTTATCCATCTCCAGCAACAGAACTGATGGATTGAATATACAGATTGAAGTATGTCTTCTTCTATTTCCTTCTTTTTCTTACTTTTTTTCCTTAGAACATGGCTAATGTGGAAATTTGAATTGTAGGTTATATACATATATGTATGATTTTAAAAAATTTTTTCTTGCCTTCTCAATGAGTGAGAAAGGAGGGCAAGGGGAAGAATTTGGAACTGTTAGAAAAATAAAATTGAATTAACAAAAAATTCATGTTCTTTGACATGTGCTTCCAAAAGTGAAGCGTTTATGTAAAGTCATCTACACTCTCTTGTCTAGTTTCCTTTGAAACTTCTTCAAATGACTAGTTACTTATATGTTCTCCATATGTTCACATCTATGTGATCATAGAATTTTGGAGCTAGAACTGACTTCAAGCAGTCATTTAGTTTAGTCCTCTACCTATACATAGAGAAATATTTAAATTATTAAGGAAAAATGTTTTTCAGTCTTTTTGAAATGAAACATGTTACTTTTAAGGAAGTACTATTTGGAAGAAAGCTTAGCATAATGGGTAGAATGTTGGATTTCAAATCAAGGATACATGTTTCAAATGTGGCCATCTATTACAAGTGTAATGCTGGGCAAGTCACTTAAACCTCTCTCAACCCTCGATTTCCTTCCTTATAAAATGGGGATAATAATAACAAGTATCTCCCAGAGATTTTGTACATAGGTAAATATATACAAAGTGAATGCAAGATAATTTCAAGAGGGTAGATGAAAGCTAACAAAAGAGTATGGGCTGGAGAAGAAGAAGGGAAAAAGAAATCAGGAAAGATTTGATGTAGGCTTGTGTTTTGAAAAGAGCTAGAAGCTTGGTAGTAAAGTAAAAGAACATTCCAACTATGGGAAAAAGCCTGGGCCAAGACAGGGAGGTATGAAATGAACTTCAATGTGTGGGAATAGCAAGCAGTATAGAGTAGTCAGAGTGCAGGATGTAGGAGGGAGGATAATATGAAACCGGTCTGTTAATATGAACAGTAGGAACTATGTGCCTCTGACCCTCCTTTGCATATAGTTGCTGTTTAATAAATGTAGCTTGAATTTAATTAAATTTGTTGACTTAAATTAAGTTCATTAATTTCAAAATAAATTCAAAATTAAGTTCATATTGATCTGTAAGCCTCCTTTCTCAGGAAAATAGTGCCTCCGCATGAATATTTATCTTCATACTGAAAGTTATCATAATTCTGACATATTTTGTGTCTCTGTAATAATCTCTAAACATTTCTGAAGTGGCAGGGAGTGAGGATTGGAAGATAGTTTGTGACTTGGCTTATGCCTCTAGGATGATTAGAGTAATAGAGAACTTGGCCACATTAAGAGAACCTGATTAGGTGGACAAGTTCTTTTTTCTTGCTCTTTGTTTAATGATGATTACTTGACTGGCTGATGGCTAGACCCGATTGACAAGAGTGGTAAACATAATTGGAACAGTGTTGGGAAAAGGAAATGGAAGGGTACATAATACAGCAATTAACCTACAAAAGTGACCCACTTGAAATATTCCCAGGCTGCCTGCCAATTGAGTTAACCTTTCATAATTCTACTCACAAAAATTTCTTAATGGTCCTGAACATTCCTGGTCAATCTAGGGACCCTCCCAGTGACAGTAGTATCATTTTCTCTATATTCTTCTTTCCCCCCTCCAGTCTCCCAATTACTTATACATTCTCAAGAGACTTGCTGTTTCTTTTCCTCAAGAGAGGTTGCAGCTGTCCTAGGGGCCTAGTCTTGTTTTTTTATTAGGATCATAAATTTAGAGCTAGAAGGAACCTTGTAAGTCATCCATCCAGACCTCTCATTTCACAGATGAGGAAACTGAAGTCAGAGATTTGTAATTCACCAAAAATAGCATAGCCAGTAAGCAGCAGAGATAGGATCTTTGACTCATGCCCTCATCTCTTCCCTTGTATCGCAATGTTTCCTGGGATTCTACATCATTACTACTATGCATATTGACTCTGGGAATTTTATATCATGCTTTACAGTTTTTAAAACAGTAGTAGTAATAGGTAGTAAGAGCAGCAGTGACAATGATATCAGCAGGAGCAGCAGCAGTAATAATTGCAGCAGTAGTAGTCAGCAGCAGTCAGCAGCAATCCATGATGTGAAGTAGGACAATGGCTATAATTCCCAAGAGATTGTAATATGGAATGGTTGTTGTCCTTTGTTCTTAAAGAGAACCACAATGACATTGCTATGTTAGAGTCAAATTATAGTGTGACTGACTGGCTGATCAGAGCAATAGGAGTTTGGAAGGCACAAAGTGTCCATGTGAACATTTGAGTGAATTCTTTCTCTTAGATGAAATTATCAATTGTGTCTGTGATTTGTTGTTCTACCCACTCAATCTTTATTCTAATCCTAAAGATTAGAATACTTAGTTTCCAATTAATTTTTGGCCTATTTTCCCCTGACTCTTTATTACTTGTAATTTTTGTTGCATCATGATCTGAAAAAATTGCATTTACTATTTCTTCCTTTTTGCATTTAATTTTGAGGTTTTTATGACCTAATACATGGTCAATTTTTGTGTAGGTTCCATGAACCACCATGAAAAAAGAATGTTCATTTCTGTCTCCATACATTTTTTTCTAAAGGTCTATCATATCCAACTTTTAGAAAATTCTTTTTACCTCCTTAACTTCTTTAATATGTATTTTGTGGTTCTATTTATCTAGTTCTGAAGAGCAAGGTTGAGATCCTCCACTAATATAGTTTTGTCATGTAATTCTTCTTGAAACTCTCTTAACTTCTCCTCTGGGAATTTGGATGCTATTCCACTTGGTACGTAGATGTTTATTATTGATATTATTTCATTATGTATGGTACTCTTTAGCAAGATGTTGTTTCCTTCCTTATCTATATTAATTAGATTTATTTTTGTTTTTGTTTGATCTGAGATCTGCTTTTTTTTTTTTGCTTTTTTTTTTAACTTCAGCTGAAGCATAATAGATTTTGCTCCAGTCTTTTACTTTTACTCTGTATGTATCACTCTGTTTTAAATTTGTTTCTTGTAAACAACATGTTGTAGGATTGTGGCTTTTAATCCAGTCTGCCATCTCTTTCTGTTTTATGGGAGAGTTCCTCCCATTCACATTCACAGTTTAAATTAAAAAATCTGTATTTCCCACTATCTTGTTTTCTGCAAGTTATACTTTTCTCTTTCATTTTTCCCTTCCCTCTTTCCTAGTATTTTGCTTCTGACCAGTATCTCCCTTAAACATCCCACTTCTTTTACAGCTCCTCTCTCTTTCTTATACCTTTCCCCTTCTACTTCTGTTCTCCCTTCTGTTAGCTTCCTCCTTTCCTTTCCTCTTTTCCCTCCTACTTCCCTATATGGTGAGATAAGTTTCTCTGTGAAGCTGGATATGTGTGATATTCTCTCTTTGAGCCAAATCTAATGAGAGTAAGGTTCACACAATGTTCATTCCCTTCCCTTCCTTCTCTCAATTGTAATGTGTCTTTTTGGCCTCTTCATGAGATGTAATTTACCTCATTTTATGTCCATTTTCCTCTTCTTCCAGTACAATCCTCTTTCTGCCTCTAGTTTCTTTTTTATATTATCACAATAAAATCAAATTATACCTGAACCCTTTAAGTATACCCATAACAGAGATACAGTTCTCAAGAGTTAAAGATATCATTTTCCTCTATAGGGATACAAGCTTTTTTATATTTTAAAAGAAACAAACTTTTAAAAGAAACTTTTTTAAAAGAAATAAAACTTTCTTTTTTACATTTTTATGCTTTTCTTGAGTTTTATACCTGAAGATCACAGTTTCTATTCAGCTCTAGTCTTTTCATAAGAAATAAATGAATTTCACTGGTATAATTGAATGTCCATCTTTTCCCCTGAAAGGTAATGCTTATTTTTTGGTGGATAATTAAGTCTTGGCTGCAATCCACGTTTCTTTGTCTTTCAGAATATCAGATTCTAGGCCTTTGATCCTTTAAAGTAGAAGCTCTAGGCCCTAGGTAATCCTGATTGTGGCTCCTTGATATTTGAATTGTTTTTTTCTGGCTGCTTGTGATATTTTCTCTTTGATTGAATAATCCTGAAATTTAGCTACAATATTACTTGGATTTTTCATTTGGTAGTTCGTGAATTCTTTTAATGGCTATTTTACCCTCATTCTAGGACATCAAGGCTCTTTTCCTTGATGATTTCCAGAAAGATGATGTCTAGGCTCTTTTTTTCATCATGGTTTTCAGAAAGTCCAATAATCCTTCGATTATCTCCCTGGACCTATTTTCCAGGTCAGTTGTTTTTCCAATGAGGTATTTTACAGTTTCTTCTATTTTTTGACTTTTTTGGTTTTGTTTGATTGATTCTTGAAGTCTCATTGAGTCATTCACTTCCATTTCTTCAATTCTAATTTTTAGTGAATTATTGATGACATGGACATAAATCATACAAGGTGAGAAGGTATGAATAAGTTATAATCTGCACCCTTGAAAGGGTACTCATGTCAAGGAGATCAGAGTTCCCATTGAATCTGGCAGAGTTCAGATGTTATTCTCAACCTCATCTTTTCAAATGATATTGCATTTACCCATTCTGAACATTGGATAATGAGGTTTTGGATTTTAAATATGTTGATACAACTATGAACATGAATCAGAATGCATCACTCTACATTAGTGAGGAAATTCATTCTGCTTTGTGTCTGTCCTCCTCCTGCTTTTATACATATTTTAGTGTGATTTGGCTTCTTTTGGCCTTGCACCAAGACTTATATAAGTTTTCTTTGCCCTGCATTGCTTCTCATTGTTGGATGCCATATTATATATAATCTTTGGATTTCAGGTCCTAACTCTGACACTTACTTGCCATTATATAGCTATAGTAAGCTTGAGGAGACCTTTTAATATTGCAGTTTATTATCTGCAAATTGTAAGATAACCCTGTTTTTTTCTATCTACCTTGAAAGGTTCCCATGTTATGTTAATGAAATAAGGCATTTGAAAATGCTAATAGATTAGAAATATGAAATATAGAATTTGAGAGTTGAACCTTTGGAAACTCTCTAGACTGTGAGCAAAATGGAGGAGAGATCCCAGAATTGTTTATTTTGTAACTGCCAAAGAGTCTGTATTTAAAAAATCAACCAGAAAATTTCTTTCCCTCCCCTCTTCCCCTTGAGCAGTTGTTGTGATAAGTGATAGGATATGAGACATCTTTGTTAAGCTTCTCATCTATTTGCATGACAAATGCTTCATGGGCCATGTTCTGCCCAGTAGCTCATTGTCACTTTGATTGGGTGTCTTTTTTTTTTTTACATGAATGGGTCCAAGTGCCATTTATAATGGAGTGAACACTCTACTGGGCTAGAAAGTCAAGTAATAAATTTCTCATACTCTGTAGCTCAAAGTTTCCTCAAGGTAGTATACCTTCTCCTTCTTAACCGCTGGGCAGTAGAACTTGATATTCTTCATGAGTACATTTTTCTTGCTAATTCTTTTTTTAAAGACAGTATAAATCACATAAGTTAAGGTCTCTGTGCTCCTCTGAGTTATATCCACCTTAAATATTTCTACTTACTTTTTTTTTTTGAGAGGTTGCAATCACCTTTGAAATGTGACACTGTGGATTGTATTAGTATCTTAGCTACTGAAAGTGTGCGGGAACTGATGATATTAACACATAATTCCAGTAATCAAGAGACTTGATACTCAATCTTCTATAAAAGATGAGATAGCCTGGTGGTGCAGTGGGTAGAATTCTAGGCACAGAGTCAGGAGAACCTGAGTTTGAATCCTGCCTCAAACAGGGGTCTATAATAAGAATTCTAGAAAGACATGTGAAGAAGGAAAATGGATGATTATAAACTGTGCCATCTCACAAAGCATAAAGTAATAGCTTAAGGAAATTGTGGCAAAATAGACTTGGGCTGGAAATACCAGTTGCATACAAAGAGAAAACTATGGAGACTGTAGATCCAACTTTTTTTTTTGTTTATATTTATTTCTTGTAGTTTTCCCCCCTTTGATTTGATTTTTCTTGTACAACTATATATATATATATATATACACATACACACACATATATATATATACATACATATATATGTATGTATGTATATACAAACACACACACATATATGTATATTTTATATATATATATATATGGATATATATATATATATTTAAAAGGATTGCATATATTTAACCTAAAAAAAAAGGAAAGAGTGGTAAAATATCCATCCAAGCAAAGTCATCCCAAGGATATTCAAAAGTTAAACTGGAAGGATGGAAAAATGGAAAAGATTTGCAAAAAATACTTTAACAAGCTATTTTCTCCATCAAGGATAGTGGACATGTCATAGACCATAATATCACAGCCCCAAGGTGCTTATAGAAGAAGTAGAAATGACACTAAAAGAGAAAGAAGATAGGAAAAGCAGACAGATTGGTCAAAATAACACCATGCATTTATTAAGGACCTACTGTGTGGCAGACACAGTGTGACTGGGGATGTGAAAAAAGGTAAAATATAGTTACTTCTTTGGAGGAGTTAACAGTCTAATAGGGGGAACAATACATAGATAACTATGTACTAAGAAAGAATAATAAGTAATAAATAAAAAGGCAACTTTGAGATAATCCCAGAATATGCAATTGGAAGTAAGGTATAAGAAGACTGAAAAGATAGGAAAGAACTAGGCTCTAAAAGACTTTGAAAACAAACAGGATTTCAAATCTCATTTTGAAGGTTACTGAGAGCCACTGGAATTTGTTAAAAGAGAAGGTGACTTGGTTAGATCTGTACTTAGGAAGATCTCTACTATAGAGGAGTGGAGTATAGATTTAAGAGAGCAGACAAGTATTCTAAGTACCAGATGATAAGGGAGAGTCTGTGGTGGAGTGATGTAAGTGTCAGAAGAGAGGAGATGTTACAAAAGTAGAAGTAGCACTTGATCCCAGGGGAAGACTGGAAAATGTTTAACAACTGGTTCCCCAAAGCTGTATGAATGACACATTTTTACATTTAAATTTCATTGTTAGCATTTTCTCCATCACTTTTTTGGCTCTACATAGTGAACACAGCAATGGATCAAGACATGGCTTTGCTGATATCCAAGGTATAAATGCTTATAAAGCAAATATAACAGTTGGCTCTGGAGCTAGTGTGTCCTAGAACTAGCACGCCTCTGAATATAGGAGAGCAACAGTAAGGAATTGAGGTTGACAGCTGGGTTGCAAGCCTGGGTGACAAGCCTGGGTGATTTGAAGGGTAGTGGTGCTTTTGACAAAGACAGGGATATTAGGAAGAAAAAAGGGTTTGGGGGAAAGATAATGAGTTCAGTGCAAGACCTGCTGAATTTAAGATCTCCAAAAACCAGTTGGAGATGTAAAACTGGAAGTTAGGAGAGGTTGGTGATGGATAAATAGATCTGAGTGAAAATCATCTAAATAGAGATGATGATTGAATCCTTGGGAGATGATGAGGTCACCAAATGGGAGCGAGTAGAGGGGCCAGGGCAGAGCTTTGGGAAATAGCCCTAATTAGTGGGTGGGACTTGGATGAGGACCAGTAAAGGAAAAAGAGAAAGAGACAGCAAACAGGTAGGAGGAGAAATTCTCTGTATGGAGATCTGAAGAAGATATGATTCTGAAGGTACTGAGAGACAGATATACATGGTGCTCCCCAAAAAAATCTCTTGAATCTTAAGCTTTAATGGCTTAAAGTGAGAGGGACTTGGGGAGACAAACCTATATACAAGATATCTGAAAGAGGAGTCCAAGTTAAAGGCATAGGGGAAAAAATTCAGATCTTGTTAAAACCTAAAAAGGTGACAAAGAAGATATCAATAAATAGTAACCTATGTATACCTATTCTGCCATCAATTAAAAAATATTTCTGAAGACCATCGATGCAGGACTCAAGGGAATTCTTGATGACAGTATTTGGAGAAAACAAGCAGGTTTCCACAAGCAATATTCAACAGTAGACCACACATCATTACCATCTTCTGATTGATTAAGAGATGTAAAGACTATAAAATCCTATTGTGGTTATTTGTGGTTTGTGAAAGAGCATTTGGCTAAATAGAACCAATATCCCCCACCCCTGACACCACCCAGGCTTTATAAGCCCTTTTACAGCAAAACTTCTCCTATCTGTACATTAGGATTTTTGAGAATTCCTTAGAGAATATAGCAACAGAAATAACCCCACAATGATAATCCCTGTGACCCTGTGATGATAAACATCAGGCAAGGCATAAATCAGAGAAGTGTCTGCTTGCCAAAAGTCTTTACTACTGTGATGGAGAAACTCCAGCATGGAGTCTAGGTCATGGAGAGAGTCTTTGTAGATGATGAATACCTCCAGAAGTTCCTATTTATGGGTGATGTTGTACTGATTGCATCAGGCCCCAGGATGTTGCAAGCCCCACGGAAGAGATTTGTAATCACTTGAAGGAATTTGGATTGTCCATCTATACAGGAAAGACCAAGTGGATGAAGACTCTCCATTGTCCAGATTTCAGGATTTATTTGGATGGACATCCTAGAGACCTTGTGCAGCACTAGATTTGTCTGGGTCAAACAGCAAAGATAGACAAGACGCTGGGCCAAGAACTGAAAAGGAAGCAAAGAACAGGCTGGCTTGCTTTGGGGAAATTGCAAAGTTTATACTAACCTGTAAGCCTCCCAGACTCAGTGGTGCTAAAGTTGGGTGAGTCTGAAAAAGTTCATTCAGTGGGAAAAGAAACTGTCCTAGATTACAGGATTTAAGGCTGTAAAAGACCTTAGATGACAGTCCAATTCTCTTTTTACACATGGGGAAACTGAGACCTAGGAAGAGGAAGGGACTTGCCCAAGATCACACAGGAAATAAGTAGCAGAACTAGGTCTCGTGATTGTAATACCCTTTATTCTTCTGCATTAAATTATCATGAGAAAGTAGTTTGTGTTTTAGTGAAGCCACAAGTATCTATGTAAGCAAGCCACAGGAAACATTGACTCTGATGAGACTTCATAGATGTGTACTCTCCTTTAAAGCAACTTCTTTTTTGTTTCACTCCTCACGATCATGTGGGGTTTTCTTGGCAGAGATATGGAGTGGTCTGCCATTTCCTTCTCCAGCTGTTTTTACAGAGGTGGAAAGTGAGGCAATCAAGGAGATTTGAACGTGAAGATTGGAAAGGTCAGGATCTCTGTGGTATTGTTTTCCCATCTTCACATTCAGATCTTCCATTTTGGGGGAGTGGCAAAAGTTCTGCCTTTTAACTTCTGGGTGCTCCGCTTTCTACACTTATGACCTTGGGCAAGTCAATTTCTCTTTATAATGAAGGACTTGGATCTGATTGCTTTTAATCCCCCTTCTAGCTCTAATATCCTGATCTTGTGGAAAAAAAAAACTCTCATCATTCCAAGTTTCCCATATAGTTTGCTATCACTGAATATTTTCCTGCCTTATCTGTCACTTTTTTTTAAGACTAGGTTCTCGCTCTTTCCCCCTAGAAACCATCTTGAAACTATAAAGCCACTCTGAAAATTCCCTCAGCCCATCTGAATACAGTATGTGCCATTTTTGGTTTCTTTCTCAGGATGAAAGATTCCTAGCTGGAAGGTTTTATTAAACCTAGAGAACATTTACCTTAATGCACTTCATTTTACATCTAAGGAAACTGAGGTTATGAACTTTGTCCAACATTGCACAGGGAAAAAAATGACAGAAGTATGACTTGAAACCTGGTCCTCCTCTACCTCCAAAGCCATTGTTTTCCATTGTGGCTTATGCTAAGATTATTTGTGCATGAATCGGTGAATGATTAATTCCCATCTAGGTTGTAACTTTATTAAGGACAGTAATACATCTTCCTCCTCTTCCTTTTTTTTTTTTTTGGAGAGGCTCCGTAATATCCACACCATAGTAGGATAAAGGACACAGCTTGCCTTTTGCTAAACAGATGACTAAATATTGAATTTCCATGCCACCTTTATCAACATTTCCAAATGGGTACATTAATGGCAAGCACTGAAATGACCAAATCACAAAATTTGCTTCTGCCCTTTGGTATTTTCTCTCCCCAGTTTTTTCCTTTGGCTTTCTGCCTTCTGTTTGGGGCTGAGATGAAATGTTTTTCCCTGGGTGATTTCTAGGAAGCATTCTGAGGTTTGATGTCTTTTCACACAGACTACTAATTAGAGCCAAAGAAAAATGCTTTCTATATTTCTCCAATATTATTAGGACAGTGTGTGTGCAGGGTCACAAAAGCTTTATTAATTTTTGTTCATTGTTTAATTCTGTAAAAATTTCAAGAAACTACATGCTGATTGCTAAAATGAGAATCTTCTCTGAATAAAATCTTAAGACTAAATCTACCTGTAGGCACCGAGTGATAAAAGTAAAAAAAAAAAAAATCAAAAAAGCATTTGTTGATTTGGTTTACCTGATACAAAATCAATTGGCTTGATTTTTCTGCCCGCTGAAATGATCAATTATTTTGTATTTATATTGACATGTTAGGAAAAATGACAAGAGTTAAAGGATCAGCCTAGGAAGTTAGCCATACAATTCTCTCTGCCCCAAGGCCATTGTTTTCTTCTAGATTCTCCAGTTGGCATCGCTTCTGCCATCACCAGCCTGGTCCTCTTTTGACACTCTGATCTCATTAGCTATTCTCCAGATTCCTTATCTCCTAGTTTCGAACAAAACTAGATTGGAATTAATCAAAGGGAAGTTCTAAAATACAGAAATGATGAACTCGGTTAATAATAGAGTATACTTAACAAAAGACAGAAATATATAAAGATTTCTGTTTGGCATCTAAAATTCTTCTTAAACCAGTTCCTTCCTACCTTTCCAGTGTTCTGAAACTTTATTCTCTTCCTGATACTTTATGAGAAGCTACATTGGCTTTCTTGATGCTCCTCATAAAGGCCACTTCATCTTGGATCTGGATGCCTTCATACCTATTGACCCTTATTGTAGTGTTCTCGTCTCTAAAATATGATCTTTCTCTGGGAGCAGGATTCTTGGGGAGCTTCTGGAGGCAGCCTTAGTTTCAGTTAAATCAGTAATCACCTCAAATTCAGCCAAGTGTTAAAGTCCAGTCTTTTTATTGTCTCTTCCAAAATAGCCCGGTAAGCTTTCTTAGAGGCCTATTTCTCTCCTTGGTTCCGAGAGCTCCTGTTGCTAGTCCTTTTGCCTCTGCCACCTTCAGCCTCTCAGGCTCTCTCTCCAAATCCTGGTTTCTCAATCTCCCCAATTGACTTCTGGTTGAGGCTGGTCCTTTTATATGCTCTTTTAGAGGTGTGAACTCAAAGGTTGACTCCTCCTCCGAGAGTTGGATTGTGGGAGCTGTGACTTGTGAATCTCCCAAACTTGTGAATCTCCAGGACTTGTGAATCTCCCGACTGAATCCTGACTTGTGAATCTCCAACACTAATGTGTGAACTAATGTGTGAACTCTTAAAGGTGTGGACTTAAGTACATAAGCTTGTTTCTATCAATTCCAGTGAGTTAGTACCTTGTTTCAAGTTCTGGGCCATAACACCCTATACCCAGAATACTCTTCCCTTTCCTTCTCTCTCTTGATTTCTTGACTTCTATCAAGATGTAGCTCAAGTAACATTTGCTGCAAAAAGTCTTTCCCAATTCTCCTTGCTACTAGTGACTCTCCTCAGAAATCACATTTCATTTCCTCTGTATACATTTTGTATGTACTTAAGAGTTTGCAAGTTGTCTCCCTCATTAGAATGTATGCTCCTTGAAGACAGATACTATTTTTCCTTTTCTCAGTATCCACAATGTTTAATGTTGTGCCTGTAACATAGTAAGTGCTTAATAAATGTTTGTTAACAATCATGATGGACTCGAAAGACAGAGGTAGAGCTGTGTTGGGATTATAGTCGTGTATAATAAATAATCCAAATCATATATATATAATCAAGTTGGCAAGGTAGATTGGGTCTAGGTTGTCAAGCTAAACAAGAAATTATATTTGGTCTTATAGGAAGTAAGGAGTCATTAAAATTTAAGTGGGGGAATGATTGGCTCAGACAAATCTTTTCAACAGTTACATGGAGGATGAATTGCAAAGTGTAGAGACTTGAGGTGGGGAAATTTTTTAGGAAGCTATTGAAGTAGTCCATGCCAGAAGTGAAGGCAGAACTTGGGTGGTATCCTTAGGAGTGGAAAGGAAGGAATTGCAAGAGATTTCATAGAGATAATGTGTTTCTGTTCACCAAAAAAGCATGACTGACTAGGAAGATAGTGATGCCTTCAGCAACAGTAGAGAGAACCAGAAGAGGAATGGGTTTGGGGGGAAACAACGGGATTCTACTTTAGACATATTTTGAGATGCCTATAGGCCATCTAATCTGAAATGTCTCCAACAAGAAGTTTGCAATATTTTACTGGTGCTCTGGAGAGAGGCTAGAACTAGATCCATATATCTAGATTGTGAAGAGTTTTTAATGCTTAACATTTGAGTATGCTAGGGGTGATGGAGAGCTGCTGAGGATTCTGGAACTTGAGCAGGAGAGTGGCAGGAATATTGCTTTTTTTTTTTTTTAGCTGTGTTGAAGATGGATTGGACAGGAGATAGACTGGAGATGGGGAGATTAATCAGGAGGCTCCTACAATAGTCCAAGTGAGAAATGACAAGAGCTTGAATTTGACTGGTGGCCATGTGAGTTGAGAGAAGGTATTGTAGCCGAGAGATGGTTTGGAGGTAGACCTGATGAGGCTTTGCAGTACTTGAGGGATAAGAAAGGATGCGGAATTGAAAATGATTCCTAGGTCACTTACTCAGGTGAGTAGACAAATGATGATTCCCCTAGAATGACAGGGAAAGATAATGTTGAATGTTGGAGGGGATGTGGGAAAACTGGGACACTGGTACATTGTTGGTGGAATTGTGAACACATCCAGCCACTCTGGAGAGCAATTTGGAACTGTGCTCAAAAAGTTATCAAACTGTGCATACCCTTTGATCCAGCAGTGCTACTACTGGGCTTATATCCCCAAAGAGACACTAAAGAAGGGAAAGGGACCTGTATGTGCCAAAATGTTTGTGGCAGCCCTGTTTGTAGTGGTTAGATGCTGGAAAATGAATGGATGCCCATCAATTGGAGAATGGCTGAGTAAATTGTGGTATATGAATGTTATGGAATATTATTGTTCTGTAAGGAATGACCAGCAGGATGATGTCAGAAAGACCTGGAGAGACTTACATGAACTGATGCTGAGTGAAATGAGCAGGACCAGGAGATCATTATATACTTCAACAACAACACTATAGGATGATCAATTCTTATGGACGTGGCGCTCTTCAATAATGAGATGAACCAAATCAGTTCCAATAGAGCAGTAATGAACTGAACCAGCTACATACACCCAGGGAAAGAACTCTGGGAGATGACTAGGAACCACCATGTAGAATTCCCAATCCTCTATTTTTGTCCACCTGCATTTTTGATTTCCTTCACAGGCTAATTGTACACTATTTCAAAGTCCCATCTTTTTGTACAGCAAAATAACTGTTTGGACATGTATACACATATTGTATATAACTTCTGCTTTAACATATTTAACATGTATTGGCCAACCTGCCATCCAGCAGAGGGGTGGGGGAAGGAGGGGAAAAATTGGAACAAAAGGTTTTGCAACTGTCAATGCTGAAAAATTACCCATGCATATATCTTGTAAATAAAAAAAGCTATAATAATAAAAAAAGAATGATGATTCCCTTGAGAAAAGCAGAGAAGTCAGGCGATGGCGTGTATTTAGGGAAAAATGATAACTTCTAGTTTGGACATATTGTGTTGTAGCTGTTTCTTAGACATCCAGGTGGAGTTGATCCAATCAGCAAATGGAGAAATAGAAGCAGGACTCAGGTCAGAGAGATGAGAGCTAGACATGTGTACTTGAGAGTGCTCTACACAGAGACGAGAGTCGAGCCCACTGGAATTGGTGAAGTCATGGAGAGAGGACAGAGAAGAACTGAATGCCTTGCACTATGTTCTCCTCATCCTTTGTCAGATCCCTTATATTCCAGCCAAACTTCACTTCTCCATCTCTTGTGTTGCTAAGCTGCCAACCATGCCTGATGTGATTTCTTTCTTTCCATCTCTTCAGGGCTCTGTCCATAACCATTGCCATAACTTAAAGCTTTCTCTTATTCCTCCTTCAGGACAGAGATGACTTCATTTTTGCTTCTTTTTCTCCAAAATCTAGCACAGTACCTGGAAGCTAGGTGGTGTAGTGCTCTAAAGGCAGGAGGACCTGAGTTCAAATGTGATCTAGGACATTGACTAGTTAGGTGACCTTGGGCAAGTCACTCAGCCCTGTTTGCCTCAATTTCCTCATCTGTAAAATGAATTGGAAAAGGAAATGCTAAACCACTCCAATATCTTTGACAAGAAAACCCCAAGTGGAGTCACCAGTGACTCAACAACAAACAACTACAGGCCGTGTAGGTGAGTGCTGGACTTGAACTTGAAGAGACCTGAATTTGAATCCTGCCTTATATACTTAATACTTACTTGACCTTTTTCTACCCCAGTTTACTTATAAAAGGAAGATAAAATAATACCTATGGTACTAGGTTATTTTAAGACTCAAGTGAGATAATATATGCAAAATGGTTTGCAAAAAATTAAAGCATTTTTATAAATATTAACTACTATTATTAACTATTATTATTAAGTTGAAGAAGTTCATTGACTAGTCAAAGAAGATGTGAATTGGTAGCATCTGAAATGAGATCACATTCAGAGTATATCTTTTACATTGTATATACCTTTTTTAAAATAATGATTTCATACTACTGAGGACTCTATCTGCTCTTTTTGAAACTTTGAGATTGAGTTTAAAACAAGATTAATTAATTGAACTCAAGTGCCTGAGAACTACTACTCATAATAAAAGTCATTAATAACCTACTTAATTCTAACACTAAAATAACTGTTAATTGCACGTCTTGATAGTGGTTAGTCAACCTGGCAGTGGAAAATCGAGGTGTACTTTAGTAATAAACTAGTCATGTGAAGTAAATCAAAGATGAAAGTCTGACTCTACTTAATTTATTGAAAGTAGAATGTGATTTCCAAGTGATTTTTGCACCTTCTGTATTTCATTATGCTCTGCATAAGACCCACAGCTTCCCTGGGGAAACTCTAATCCCTGGTTGTGCTTTGCTCTGAGTTCCAGCCACTACCTCAAAGACAACTAGACTCAAGGGGCTCTCACAGAATTGGGCATTTCCAGAAAAAATGGTGGAGCCTCTTCCCATGGGGAAAGATACATATGCCTGTTTAAAAATTAGCCAGGCTTGTTTGGTTGCCTTAAAGTGTTACCAAGAGGCATCTTACAAGGTAAAATTTGTCATCTTGCTTGGACTACAACCAAGAAGAACTAATTAGCAGGAAACACTTTCCCCTAGCTGGCTATAAAATTAGTCTTGAGGTCAAAATAAATGATAATGAGAAAGTAGGGTTATTAAGTCTACAGCAGAATTTCCAGAGGATAAATATAAAAGGTCATTGAATAGAATACTATTAGTGAGAAGCTTTCAGGCTACGAGGTTCAGATTGCCTTAATAGAACTGATTGAATTTTTTAAAAAAATAAATTTGCATCATATACGATGCTTTCATCTCCCCTGAATTATTAAATGAACAAAGATAAGTTCCCAGGAATTTTTAATCTTAGAGCAGAATTCAAAATATTCTGGCATTTTAATTTTTTCAAAAAATGGCTGTGACTGCTCATTAGAAAACCAAAAAAATTCTATGCTTGGATAAATATCCATTAGCATTGAGGAGGGGGGCATGGCCCAGACATGATAACATTGATGGGGATAATTTGCACTGTGAAAATTCCTTTCCCTGATGTAGATGGTCAGTTGTTCTACAATATAGATTGTTAGTTGCCTGGGGACACTTAGGGGTTTAAATGACTTGTCCAAGGTCATAGACCTCTTATACGTCAGAGACAGACAGAACTTAAATTAAGCTTTTTCTGATTCCCAAGTCGCCAGGCTACCCAATGGCATTATTGTCCACTATCTCCTTTATATAAGAAGCAGCATGTTTTTATTTCCTAGAAAGTGTCATTTATCTTCAATAAGGAAAGAGACCAGGATATTCTGTCTCCTTTGTGAACAGAATCATTCCATCAGTGCTGGAATCCAAAGTATCTAAAGTAATGAGCTGTACTTCCACATATGGTATCCTTAGATACAAAGGTGGGTCAGCTAAGTGGCACTGCAACAGATAAAGTGCTGGGCCTGAAGTCAGAAAGACTCCTTCATTTTTCTGAGTTTAAATCTGGCCTCACACATCCGATAGCTGTGGGACCTTGGGCAAGTCACTTTACCCTGTTTGCCTCAGTTTCCTCATCCATAAAATGAGCTGGAGAAGGAAATGGCAAATGACTCCAGTATCTTTGCCAAGAAAATCCCAAATGGGGTCATTAAGAATCAGACACAACTGAAAAATTACTGAATAATAACTGAAAACGACAAAAGTATTGTAACAATAGTTCCCACTGATCCTGGCACTTAGTGCCTTGGAATATCATAAAATCCAGAAAGAACTTCTGAGGTCATCTACTCCAACCGATCTTTGATCATATCAGACAAGTGGGAACATAGCCACCACATCCAAGGTAACCCTACTACCTCCTTTTATAGTTCCCTCCATTTCCAACTCTTAGGGATATTGGACTTGTGAACTCCCTTACCTGGTAGTGCCAACATGAGGCTTTGATGTGTTTATGATCCTTCTTTTTACTACTTTAAAAATAGGAAGAAACACTTGGTATTTCTTTTTATGTGCCATCTTGGGGATTCCTCATCTTTAAAAAGGACACTAAATAAAATTTGCCTTATTTTATGGGTATAAGAGAAAATGGTTCAGTGAACCTTAAAACTTGCTTTACTTAAATGGGTTTTCCATTACTGGAAGCTGGGTGACCATGTTACCTATACTGTAGAAGGGTTTCCCATTAAGGTATATTAGACCAGAAGACCTTCCACATCTCCTGTAATTGTTTCTTTACTATGCAGAATTGAACTCACTACCCCTGTACTCCCAATTCTGCTCTCTTCTAACTTCTATATTTCTATTGACAACCAGAAATAACCATCCTCCTAGTTGCCCAGGCTTGTGATCTTGAAGTTCCCTCTTGCTTCTTCTTTTATATTCAATCAGATGTCAAGTGTTTTTCCTTTTATCTCTTCAATCTCTCTTGCATTAATTCACTCTCATTAGTTCTCACTGTAGCTGCCTTAGTTTAAATGCTCATCTGTTCTCCACAACTATAGTAATGACTTCCAAACTGGTCTTCCTGTCTTCAGTCTATTCCTCATTTAATCTTTTATGCTTTTGGTAAAGTAACCTTCTTAAAGCACTGCTCTGGTTCTAGCCCTCCACTGGCTAACTATAACATTCAAAGTGTTTAAGATCATCTCTAGCTCTCATTTGTTTAGAACTTCTCCCCCAAGTCATAATTGTGAAGGGTGTTCTTTTTTTTTTTAATTTTCCTTTGGAGTTTTAATGATATGTCAATATAATATAGGTCATATTCATCGGAAACTAGTTGTAATATATGGTATAAGGAGCTAGGTTTGGATTATTTCTTGCCAAAATAATTGCCAGATTTCTTAGTCCACTCTTGTCAAATCTCAACCTCTTCCCTATCTAGTGGTATGGTGTGTAGAACATCAGACTTGAAATTGGAAAGAATTAGATTCAGATCTCACTTTAAATATTTCCTAATTGTATGACTCTGGACAAGTCAGATTCTGTTGTTTGCCTTTCTCAACAGTAATATGAAAATGGATTTGGTAAGGACAAAATGAAAGTAGCTATGTAAAGCCCTTTATAAAGGTGAGCAATTGTTATTACTAATCTGGGATTTATCATGCATTGAGTTACTCAGTTAAATTGTGTTTCTTTATTACTTATCTAATCTGTTCCCCTGATGGGTTTAGTTTTCTCTTTTTAACCAGTACCAAATGTTTTTAATGATTAGCACTTTGTAATATAGTTTCTGTCTTAAAATGCTAGTTTTCCTAGGAATAGGCATAAGCCTATGTTCCCCCATTGATTTATTTATTTATTTGTTTGTTTATTCATTCATTCATTCATTTATTTATCTCGAGCTTCTGTGCCTTTTTGTTCCTGAACCAAATGTTGTCTTATTTTGTCTCTCTCTTTAAAGTAATATATTGTCATTTCTGTACAGCTTATAGCATTAGAGTTGCCTGAGGCACTGAGAGTGTAAGTGACTTGGCCAGGTCAAATTATATGTGTTAGCATCACCACTTGAACTCTGGTCTTCCTAGCTTTCCAGCCAACAATCTATCTATTTATGTCATTCTGCCATCTCACATCATATTCAACAAAGGGTCATTCCCCCCTTTTCTTTGCTGATGTTTATATCTTTTCTTGCTTTCTCTTGTTTTATTGCTATAGGATAACATTTCTGCAACTATTTCAAATAATAGTGGGGAAAAGAAAGTATCCTTGTTTTACCCATGTATTGAGTGTAAGATTTCCTTATATATTTTCCTGTAAGTGATGCTAGTCTTTGGTTTTAGAAACATTTTTCATCAATTTCAAATGGCCTTACTATGCCAATGCTCTTTAAAACAAGTGAGTGCTATACTATAACAATTTTCTCTGTTGTAAATATAGCTGAAGATTTTTTTTAATATGCCATTCTTGTATTCGTGCCATAAAATGAATTTGGTTATAATGACTAGTACTTGGATATATTGATATAGTATTTTTGATAGTATTGTACTTAAAATGTTTGACCCAACATTCATTAATGATATTGATCTATAGTTCTTTTTCTCTTCTTTATCCCTCCTTGGTTTAGTTATTAGGGCCATGTTTTTCTCATTAAAAAAAATTATGCTTTCTTCTATTTGAGAATTTTTTTCTTATATGGTTTAGTTCAAAAGTATATTTTGATATTTGCAAATCTGTCTAGAATATTCATTTTCATTTTGTAAAATGGTGTTTCAATTTTCTGTTGTTTTGTTCATTAGGAAGAAAGTAATCTGGTATAGTCAAACAAGCACTAGTGGATTCAGAGGATTTGAGTGCAAATTCTTTCTGTGTAGGCTTGTGTAAGTCAGTTAATCTCCCTGAATCTCACTTTCTTCCATCTGTATTATTATATGTTTGGACTAAATGATGTGATGTTTCTTCTAGCTCTAACTATGATCCTATGATCTTGTATGTTTTTGTAGGTAACCAACCCAACATTTCCTTTAATGCTTGGGTGCTTGGTTTAATAGCTTATAATTGAGTGTGGGCCAAGATAGTAGACAGGTTTTTGTCTGAGCTCTTTCAGGTGTCCCTCAGACCAACACCAGATCAAGGTTCTGAACAGATTTTGGAGTGACAGAACCCATAAGTATTTGGAATGTAACAAATTTTCAACAGAAGATATTTTGGAAGAACTTCAGGAAAGGTCTGTCTCAATCAATGCCCAGTACAGGCATAAGCAATGTTGGCTGCTTTGTCCTTGTTCAGAAGCCAGTGGATCATCAGAGCAACTGTGAGACCTCCAACACAACTAAAGAAGGTAAATAGTGAGCCCCTGAACCCCAGCATAACAAGCTAGATTTGGCTACATCTACCCAATTCAGGAAAGGAGCTGCCTATAGCACCGGCCCCAGGGCAGTGTGAAAACATTGTCACCTGTAGAAGAAGCTTGGGACAGTCTCCCTTTTGCCCTAAGAATAGACCTCAAACTTTAAAAATAAGCAAAAAAGCTGGGAGAGCTCTGACCATAGATAGCTATTATAAAGACACGGAAGAATAGATCTCAAACCCTGAGGACACTAAAGAAAAATTCTTTCCAGATGAAGCCTGAAAGGATGATATGAGTTGCTCTCCAACTCAGAAGGCTCTCTTGAAAGAATTCAAAAGGGATCTTAAAAGAGAGAAGAAAAATGAGGAAAGGAAATGAGAGTTTTGGAAAAAGAAACACAGAAATTATCTGAAGAAAATTATTCCTTAAAAAATAGATTTGAAGAAATGGAAAAAGAAAACTCCTTGAAAAACAGAATTGGTGAAATGGAAAAAAAATCCAGTGAACAAAACAATTCATTTAAAAGTTCAATTGACCAAATGCAAAAGGAGATAAAAAAGCTAACTAAAGAAAATATTTCACTAAAAATTATAATTGCACAAATGGAAGTGAATGACTCAATGAGACATCAAGAATCAGTCAAACAAAACCCCCCCCAAAATATTAAAAATGTAAAATACCTCATTGGAAAAACAACTGACCTGGAAAATGGATACAGGAGAGACAATCTAAGATTTATTGGACTACCTGAAAACCAAATTTAAAAAAAAGACAACATCTTTCAAGAAATCAAGGAAAACTACCCTGATGTCCTAGAAGCAGAAGTTAAATAGCCATAGAAAGAATTCACCGATCACCACCTGAAAGAGAACCCAAAATGAAAACTTCAAGGAATATTGTAGCCAGATTTCAGAATTATCAGATCAAGAGCAAAATACTGTAAGCAGCCAGAAAGAAACAATTCAAATATCAAGGAGCAACAATCAGGATTACTCAAGACCTAGCAGCTTCCATTTTAAAGGATTGAAGGGTCTGGAATATAATATTTTAGAGGGCAATGGAGTTTGGACTGTAGCTACGATTCAATTATCCAGCAACATTAAACATTATCTTTCAGAGAAAAAGATGAATATTCAATGAAGTGGGGGGTTTCGTTTATTTTTAATAAAAAGACCAGAGCTGGACAGAAAATTTGATCTTCAAATACAGAGTGCAGGAGAATCATAAAAAAGTAAAAAGAGAAAAAATGTGTTTTTAAAGGTGTTTATCCCTATATGGGAAGATGATATGTTTAACTTAATAACTGTATCCTTGTTAGGGGTATACTTAGAGGGTGTAGGTATAATTTGATTCTATTGTGATGATACAAAAAAAGAAATTGGGGTAGAAAAAGAATTGTACTGGATAAAGAGGAAAGGAGAGGTAAAAGGGGGTAAAATATATCACATGAAGAGGCAAAATAGACGTATTACAATTGAGAGAAAGAAGGGAGGGGGATGAGCATTGTGTGAACCTCAATTTCATAAGATTTGTCTCAAAGAGCCAAAATACCAGACACATTTAGTTTGATAGAGAAATTTGCTTCACCCTATAGGGAAGTAAGAGGGGAATGGAAAAGGAAAAGAGAAGGCTAATAGAAGGGAGAACAGGAGTAGAAGGAGCAAGGGATAAGAAAGGGGAAGGGGTTGTAAAAGGGGAGGGTTTTTTGAGGGAGGTGGTTGTCAGAAGCAAAACATGCATGTGCAGTCCATTACTCTTCTCTTTCTATTTTCTTAGTATATATTTTCAGAGATGTATTTTTTTCCTGAGTACTGCCTTAGCTATATCCCCAAAATATTAGTGGGTTGTCTAACCATTACTCATTTTTACAGAGTAGTTCATTGTTTCTATGATTTGTTCTTTGACCCAGTAATTATTCAGGATATCATTATTAAGTTTATGTTTAGGTCTAATTTTTTTTTGCTTGTGTTTGCTATATTAAGTATTATTTTTCCTGTATTACGGTCTGTAATGAACGTGTTTAATATCTCTATCTTTTTACACTTAGTTATAATCTCTCTGTGGCCTTATTTAATATTTTCAATTAATGAATGAATTTATATAGCACTTTATCACTATTAACGTTATGATAAAATGAGATATATATGGCATTTTGCATATAATTTTAGTCCAATTTTACTTCTAGGGAAACAAATCTAGAGGCCCTTAAGAGTATTTAACTAGACTCTAGAACAGAGGTTTTTCTTTATTGTGCCATGGCCTCTTCTAGTGAAGTCTATTATTGACCTCTTTCTCAGAATCATATTTTTTAACAATTCACAATTGAAGAACTTGCTCGATTTCAATTAGAGATTAACAAGAATAAAGATGTCATTTTGTTTTGCCACCCAAGTTTACAGACCTATGAAATCTCTCTGTGAGTTCCAGATTAAGAAGCCTCAGATTAGATAATAACCAAGGCACCATGCAACTCTGACTACAAATCAAATATTCAAGATTATATCGCAGTATCTCTAGAGCCAGACTGTGAGGTGTTCCAGTACTCTCCTACCCTTTCCCTTCTCTTCCCCACATTTTGGGACAGGAATCAGGAGCATATTGAGTTATTAACCTGAGTCTTATATTAGTGTTATAATCACTTGGATCCTTATTGGTGTGGGCTCTAAGCTAGTGGATCCACAAAACTTGTTCCAGAGTGGCACCCATCTTGGCAATATGCCACCCCACCATTTCCCTCTCTCTCAGCTGGAAAACACAATGATCCTTCAAGGGAAAAAACCTAAGAGCCTCCTTTTCTTGTGCCTTTTTATTCTTCTGATCTGTTTACCCTCATAGGCCCTTTTGTACCAAGAACCATATTGCTCATGATATATTCACTGTCTTCTATAGTGTTCTGAACACATTCTGCACTCTTGACATTTGTCAAGACCAGTTCCATTTACTTTGATATCAATAAGCAATGGGGACTTCCGGTTAAGATGGCGGAGAGGAGGCACACAGCTGCATAAGCTCCACGCTTTCTCTCACTATCCACTTCATTACAATTCATTCTGAATTAATGCTTGACTGAAAAAAAAAAACCCCACATATAGTTACCAAGAGAAGCCATCCTTGAGATTCGCCAAGAAAGGTCTGTCTTTACTGGAGGGCTGGGAAGGTTTTAGATCGGGCGCAGGCTGAGGGCAGCGGCAGTGAGAGCCCAGGAGCAGACTGGAGAGGGGGTGGGGAGTGATCGCAGGCGTCTCTGCGGGGAGAGCTTCGCTACAGGACTGGATACTTTGCTCCAGCAGCAAGTCAGCAGCCCAGCAGAGAAGCTAAAAACACCGGGGCTGAAGAATACAACCCCAAACAGCTGGAGTCTCTCGGGATCTGGCCATCCTCCCCCTTCCCCCCCCCCCCCCCACAGTGACTCAGCACGCTCTGGGATCTCAGAGCGCAGGCGCAGCACAGTCCTGCTAGTGCCTCACTGCTGCCCCTGCAGTCTGTAGAGGAAGATCGGTAACATACCCAGCCCCTCCCCCAAAGAAAGACTCCAGTTTTTTCTGTTTTTCTTTGGTAGTTTGTCTTTATTAGACAGAATGAGCAAGAAGCTGAAGAGGACTTTAACCCTTGACAGCTTCTATACAGATAGAGAGCAGATTCTAAATCCTGAGGAGACTAAAAACAGACAGTCTCCAGGTAAATCCCCAAAGGAGGAGATCATCTGTTCCTCAGCACAGATGAACCTCATAGAAGTAATTAAAAAGGCTCTCACAAGGGAGCTAGAAGAAAAATGGGAAAAGCAGAGTGAGGCTTGGCAAAAGAGCCTGGAGAA
Source organism: Antechinus flavipes (assembly GCF_016432865.1). Lineage (NCBI taxonomy): Eukaryota > Metazoa > Chordata > Mammalia > Dasyuromorphia > Dasyuridae > Antechinus > Antechinus flavipes. The sequence goes on from NC_067404.1 coordinate 24,629,324, forward strand.
GTCAGTTAAAGAGAGAGTGGATAAAGAGGTAAAATTCTTGAAAAATAGGATTGGTGAACTGGAAACAGAAAATAGCTCTCTAAAAAACAAAATTGGCGAAATGGAAAAAAATTCCACAAAACAAAAGAACTCAATTGGACAATTAGAAAAAGATCTTTAAAAAGTGAGTGAAGAAAATACTTCACTGAAAATCAGGGTCGAACAAATGGAATTGAATGACTCGAGGAGACAAGAAGAATCAGTCAAGCAAATCCAAAAAAATCAAACAATGGAGAAAAATGTGAAATACCTTCTGGGGAAGACAACAGACCTGGAAAACAGATCCAGGAGAGACAATCTGAGAATCATTGGACTCCCAGAAAAGAATGATGAAAAAAAGAGTCTGGACACTATTTTCCAGGAAATTATCAAAGAGAACTGCCCAGAAGTCATAGGAACAGAGAAAAAAATAAACATTGAAAGGATTCATCGATCACCCACTGAAAGGGATCCTAAAATCAAAACACCAAGGAATATAGTGGCCAAATGCCAGAACCCTCAGATGAAGGAAAAAATATTGCAAGCGGCTAGAAAAACCCAATTCAAATATCAAGGAGCCACAATAAGGATCATCCAGGATCTGGCAGCATCCACATTAAAAGATCGAAGGGCCTGGAATATGATATTCCGAAAGGCTAAGGAACTTGGTATGCAACCAAAAATAACTTACCCAGTGAGAATGAGCATCTTTTTCCAGGGAAGAAGATGGACATTCAACGAAGTAAGCGAATTTCATCTATTTCTGATGAAAAAGCCAGAACTTAACAAAAAGTTTGATCTATAAATATAGAACTCAAGAGAAATCTAAAAAGGTAAAGATTAATCTTGGGAACTATATTTTGACTATATAGATGTATAAAGAATACATGTATACCTTGTTCTAGAAATTGATGTGGAAAGGACATTGTACCAGAAAAAGGGTAAAGTGGGGGTAGTACATCTCATGAAGAGGCATAGGAAACCTATTATATCTGAGAGAAAGAAGGGAGGGGGATGAATATAGTGGGTATCTTACTGCCTTCAGAATTGGCTTTAAGTGAAAAATCTTAAGACATATTCAATCTATGGTGAAACTTCTCCCACCTCATTGAAAAGTGAGAAGGGAAAAGTGAAAAGGGAAGGAATAAGCTAAGCGGAAGGGAATACCGAAACTGGGAGGGAAAGGGGTTAGATAGGGGGAGGAACTCTAAGGCGGGGGGAGGGATACTAAAAAGGGAGGGCTGTGAGAAGCAAGTGGTGCTCACAAGCTTAATACTGGGAAGGGGGGGAAAGGGGAAAGAAGGGAGAAAAGCATAAACCGGGGTTAACAAGATGGCAAGTAATACAGAATTGGTCATTCTAACCATAAATGTGAACGGGGTAAACTCCCCCATAAAGAGGAAGTGGTTAGCAGAATGGATTAAAAGCCAGAATCCTACAATATGTTGTTTACAGGAAACATACCTGAAGCGGGGAGATACATGCAGGTTAAAGGTAAAAGGTTGGAGCAAAATCTACTATGCTTCAGGTGAAGTCAAAAAAGCAGAGGTAGCCATCCTGATCTCAGATCAAGCTAAAGCAAAAACTGATCTAATTAAAAGAGATAAGGAAGGGCACTATATCTTGCTAGAGGGTAGCATGGATAATGAAGCACTATCTATATTAAACATATATGCACCAAGTGGGGTAGCATCTAAATTCTTAAAAGAGAAACTAAGAGAGCTGTAAGAAGAAATAGACAGTAAAACTATAATAGTGGGAGATCTTAACCTTGCACTCTCAGAATTAGATAAATCAAACCACAAAATAAATAAGAAAGAAGTCAAAGAGGTAAATAGAATACTAGAAAAGTTAGATATGATAGATCTCTGGAGAAAATGTAATGGAGACAGAAAGGAATACACTTTCTTTTCAGCAGTTCATGGAACCTATACAAAAATTGACCATATATTAGGACATAAAAACCTCAAACTCAAATGCAGTAAGGCAGAAATAGTAAATGCATCCTTTTCAGACCACGATGCAATGAAAATTACATTCAACAAAAAACCAGGGGGAAGTAGACCAAAAAAATAATTGGAAACTAAATAATCTCATACTAAAGAATGATTGGGTGAAACAGCAAATCATAGACATAATTAATAACTTCACCCAAGAAAACGATAATAATGAGACATCATACCAAAATGTATGGGATACAGCCAAAGCGGTAATAAGGGGAAATTTCATATCTCTAGAGGCCTATTTGTATAAAATAGAGAAAGAGAAGGTCAATGAATTGGGTTTGCAACTAAAAATGCTAGAAAAGGAACAAATTAAAAACCCCCAGTCAAACACTAAATTGAAATTCTAAAAATAAAAGGAGAGATCAATAAAATTGAAAGTAAAAAAACTATTGAATTGATTAATAAAACTAAGAGTTGGTTCTATGAAAAAACCAACAAAATAGACAAACCCTTAGTAAATCTGATTAAAAAAAGGAAAGAGGAAAATCAAATTGTTAGTCTTAAAAATGAAAAGGGAGAACTCACCAGTAATGAAGAGGAAATTAGAGCAATAATTAGGAGTTACTTTGCTCAACTTTATGCCAATAAATTTGACAACTTAAATGAAATAGAAGAATACCTCCAAAAATATAGCTTGCCCAAACTAACAGTGGAAGAAGTAAATATCCTAACCAGTCCCATCTCAGAAAAAATCCCCAGGACAAGATGGATTTACATGTGAATTCTACCAAACATTTAAAGAACAATTAACTCCAATGCTAAATAAACTATTTGAAAAAATAGGGATTGAAGGAGTCCTACCAAACTCCTTTTATGACACAGACATGGTACTAAACTAAACCAGGTAGGCTGAAAACAGAGAAAGAAAATTATAGACCAATCTCCCTAATGAATATTGATGCTAAAATCTTAAATAAAATATTAGCAAAAAGATTACAGAAAATCATCACCAGGATAATACACTATGACCAAGTAGGATTTATACCAGGAATGCAGGGCTGGTTCAATATTAGGAAAACTATTAGCATAATTGACTATATCAATAACCAAACAAACAAAAACCATATGATCATCTCAATAGATGCAGAAAAAGCTTTTGATAAAATCCAACATCCATTCCTAATAAAAACACTTGAGAGCATAGGAATAAATGGACTTTTCCTTAAAATAGTCAGGAGCATATATTTAAAACCATCAGTAAGCATCATATGCAATGGGGAAAAACTGGAATCTTTCCCAGTAAGATCTGGAGTGAAGCAAGGTTGCCCTCTATCACCATTATTATTTAATATCGTATTAGAAACACTAGCCTCGGCAATAAGAGTCGAGAAAGATATAAAAGGAATTAGAGTAGGCAATGAGGAAACCAAACTATCACTCTTTGCAGATGATATGATGATATACCTAGAGAACCCCAGAGATTCTACTAAAAAGCTATTAGAAATAATTCATAATTTTAGCAAAATAGCTGGCTACAAAATAAATCCCCATAAATCCTCAGCATTTTTATACATCTCCAACAAAACTCAACAGCAAGAGATACAAAGAGAAATTCCATTCAGAATAACTGTTGATATCATAAAATATTTGGGAATCTATCTACCAAAGGAAAGTCAGGAATTATATGAGCAAAATCATAAAAAAGTCTCCACACAAATAAAGTCAGACTTAAATAATTGGAAAAATATTAAGTGCTCTTGGATCGGCTGAGCGAACATAATAAAGATGACAATACTCCCTAAACTAATCTATTTATTTAGTGCTATACCAATCAGACTTCCAAGAAAATGTTTTAATGATCTAGAAAAAATAACAACAAAATTCATATGGAACAATAAAAAGTCGAGAATCTCAAGGGAATTAATGAAAAAAAAATCAAATGAAGGTGGCCTAGCTGTACCTGATCTAAAATTATATTATAAAGCAGCAGTCACCAAAACCATTTGGTATTGGCTAAGAAATAGATTAGTGGATCAGTGGAAAAGATTAGGTTCACAAGACAGAATAGTCAACTATAGCAATCTAGTGTTTGACAAACCCAAAGCCCCTAACTTCTGGGAAAAGAATTCATTATTTGATAAAAACTGCTGGGATAATTGGAAATTAGTATGGCAGAAATTAGGCATGGACCCACACTTAACACCATATACCAAGATAAGATCAAAATGGGTCCATGACCTAGGCATGAAGAACGAGATTATAAATAAATTAGAGGAACATAGAATAGTTTATCTCTCAGACTTGTGGAGGAGAAAAAAATTTGTGACCAAAGATGAACTAGAGACCATTACTGATCACAAAATAGAAAATTTTGATTACATCAAATTAAAAAGCCTTTGTACAAATAAAACTAATGCAAACAAGATTAGTAGGGAAGCAACAAACTGGGAAAACATCTTCACAGTTAAAGGTTCTGATAAAGGCCTCATTTCCAAAATATATAGAGAACTGACTCAAATTTATAAGAAATCAAGCCATTCTCCAATTGATAAATGGTCAAAGGATATGAACAGACAATTTTCAGAGGATGAAATTGAAACTATTACCACTCATATGAAAGAGTGTTCCAAATCATTATTGATCAGAGAAATGCAAATTAAGACAACTCTGAGATACCACTACACACCTGTCAGATTGGCTAAGATGACAGGAAAAAATAATGATGAATGTTGGAGGGGATGCGGGAAAACTGGGACACTAATGCATTGTTGGTGGAGTTGTGAACGAATCCAACCATTCTGGAGAGCAATCTGGAATTATGACCAAAAAATTATCAAATTGTGCATATCCTTTGATCCAGCAGTGTTTCTATTGGGCTTATATCCCAAAGAAATACTAAAGAAGGGAAAGTATGTGCCAAAATGTTTGTAGCAGCCCTATTTGTAGTGGCTAGAAACTGGAAAATGAATGGATGCCCATCAATTGGAGAATGGCTGGGTAAATTGTGGTATATGAATGTTATGGAATATTATTGTTCTGTAAGAAATGACCAGCAGGATGAATACAGAGAGGACTGGCGAGACTTACATGAACTGATGCTAAGTGAAATGAGCAGAACCAGGAGATCATTATACACTTCGACAACGATATTGTATGAGGACATATTTTGATGGAAGTGGATTTCTTTGACAAAGAGACCTAACTAAGTTTCAATTGATAAATGATGGACAAAAGCAGCTACACCCAAAAAATGAACACTGAGAAACGAATGTGAACTATCTGCATTTTTGTTTTTCTTCCCGGGTTATTTATACCTTCTGAATCCAATTCTCCCTATGCAACAAGAGAACTGTTCGGTTCTGCAAACATATATTGTATCTAGGATATACTGCAACATATCCAACATATAAAGGACTGCTTGCCATCTAGGGGAGGGGGTGGAGGGAGGGAGGGGAAAAAAAATCGGAAAAGAAACGAGTGCAAGGGATAATGTTGTCAATATAAAGTAATCATTAAATAAAAATTTAAAAAAAAATAAGCAATGGGCTGCTTTCTTGAAAACCCTACATGACCTTTGGCTGTCTCTCCATTTTCTCATTCCATTGTCTTTGAACAGGTGTGGAAATAGGATGAATTCTGGGAAGCAAAGGGGTAAATACTGCCCAAGTATCGCCGACTTATGTGATCAGAGAACTCACTGAAGAAAAAAAAAATTTCTTCAGAAGTGTGGTTTTCATTTTGTTTTGTGATTAATGCATGATGTATGTTGTATATGTGTTCAGTTATACAGTTATATCTAACCCTTTGTGACCCCATTTGTTTTATTTTTTGGTAAAGTTGCTAGAGTCATTTATTTTCTTCTCCAGATCATTTTGCAGATGAGAAAACTGAGGGAAACAGGAAAGTGATTTGCCCAGGGTCATCCAGCTGGTAAGTGTCTGAAGCTGGATCTGAACTCAGAAAAATGAGCCTTTCTGATCCCGCACTCTGTCCACCTAGATGCCCAAATATGTCACTTTTTTAATAATTTAAACCTCTGACTGCTGGTAGATTCCCTGTATACTGCTAGAGTTCCTGCATACTGGAAGGAGCATGCAATCCCCAAGCTTTCCAACCATGACATCTATCTTTTGTTTCCTACCTCTTCAGAACTATAACTAGGGCAAGATGAGACAGTCTTTGCTCCAGGGCAGCAACATTTAAAGGAAGTAAGAATTTAAAATTAAAAAAAAATTTAAAAGACTGTGAAGTTTAAAATTTCTTGGCAATACTTGGACTCTTTCAGTAGTATATAAACAAGTGATCGTAGTATCTATTTAGATAGAATAATAAAACTCTAAAGCTACAAATATCCTGCCACCTCTCCAGTCTATCTCCTACCCACTCCACCCTTTCCTCAGTCTTACCTAATGAATTTCATCTCCCTCCCCAGCAATTTTCCCAACAATAACCTCCTGCTGACATATTAGGCTGTCTCTCTCCCCCTTTTGGGACACTATAAGTTGTATCTCCCCCAATAAAGTGATGTCTCAATGTTTTCCCATTCATTAAGCTGAATCTTATATATATATATATATATATATATATATATATATATATATATATATATATATATGTAAAGTGCTTATATATTCCTTCATAATATGATGAGTTAGAAAATCCATTATTTATGAGTCCATTTAATTCTACTTTTCCCAGGCACCAAAACTAACCCGCTTTGGAAACAATCTAATACTAACTTTAAAGATTGTTTTATTTTGTATAGATATAAAAATCCTTTGAAAGGTCATTTCTGCCTTGCGTTTGAAAAGGTGGCTCTGGATACGTGGGTTGTGGTAGCAAGTCCTATAGATTCCTCTGCTTTTGTGGGTGTGATCAAATTGAGTCTGGTAATCTTTTAGGACACTCCATTCTCAGTCTATTAAAATCCCACAATGGCATGCTTTCTCTTTATTCCTGTTAAACAGATCTTAAATAAAGTCACCTTCCTTCAAAGAATATGTCAGCATCCATATTTCATGCTCTATAACTTCACCATTTACCTCTAGAGGAGTGTTATTAATTACTTATGAGGGTCGTAGCCCAGCAGTACTGAGAGAATATAATGTTATGAAAGGAGAAGCCAGAATTGGGTGTTCACTTGTAACTCCTGAAGAAAAAGGACTGTCCTTTAAAGAATGTCCTTGCTGACACCTTCTCAGCATTTGCTTCTCCACATCAGGCCGTTCCATGCATCTTGCTCTAAGCGGGTATGTATTTAGCACTAGTCACACAGAGCATCTAGAACATTCATTCTCCCCTTGCAATGCTCCATATCCACATCATCAAAGAAAAAGGAAATTCTTTGCTAGCCAAAGAATTATTCCTTCAGCCTCATTACTAAAATCCTAGACACTTGTGGTTTCAGGAAATATCATTTTAGTAACACAGAATTGTTGGAGGTACAGAATATATTTAACTTCATTTTGCCTGATATCTGAGACCTACCTATTTAGTGAAAGTCCTAGATCCATTGAGCTCTGATACACACATTTATCTGTAGGGGACATAAAGATACACCATTATCCCCTGCTTCCAACTTTGTGTATTACAGGAAGCTGCAGAGAAGAGAACCAGCTCTGACTCGGCCCCATTTTATTTCCAGTGCTTTTCCATTGCTCAGATAACCCTGGGGTCATTTGCATGGGTTGTCATAGATGATGGGAAGTGAGAATGAAGGAGAATAAACTCTAAAGGACCCATTAAGGATGCTAAGAAAATTTGCCTCAGTTTTCTCACCTGTAAAATGGAGATGACTGAAGATCAAATGAGATGATTGTAAAACATTTAACACAGTGCCTGACACATAACGGATACTTGATAAAGTTTTTTTTTTCCTTTTTTCTTCCATCTTTCAAGGAGCTGGGCAAGAGATGGAGCTTGGAGAGGCAAGCCTAGGGCATGCAGAGGTTTAACATAAGTTAACTTACATTATGTGCAGGTGCACATGCCAAATGGTTAAGCAGGGACCAAGGCAATATTTCTTTTTTTTTTTTTTATTTGATTAGCTTTCATTTTATTAGCTGCTTGACTCTAACCAAGTCATTTAATCCCAATGCTTAAACCCCACCTCCCAAAAAAGGCTCTATGAAAAAAACATGGATAATAAGAATTCTGGGATTTACTGTGGACTCTAATTGGAGATCAACGATGGCATGTATCCATAGAAAAAGTGCAAGTTTTTAAATACTTAGAGGGTACCAAATATAGAATCTAATTAAACATCTCGATTACATTAATATGTATTTTTTGGTGGAATGTTGAGCTGTTTCCTTTTGTTTTTTGACTGATCAGATTAACAGTAAGTCAATGAAATGCAAACCCTGATGGATAAGATGATAATGACTCACTGATACTTTTATCCACGTATGAGTTTTTCATTGTGGAAACTTTCAATATTTCTAGAGAAACATAGAGAGGGGAGAGTGGCTGCCGAATTCCATGTCCTTCATTTACCTTGCTGCCCTATTTCATTAGAGGTGTTTTACTGATGATTGCATGCATCAAACTGGTTTACTTTGCAAGAGAATACACTGGGAACAGCTAGGCAGCAACATGGATAGGGCCCTAACCTTGGAGTCAGGACAACCTGAGCTCCAATCCAGCCTCAGACACTTGACACTTAATAGATGTGTGACCCTGGCAAGTCACTTAACCCTCATTGCCTTATCCCCTCCAAATACATTGGATGGGGACTTGGACTAAAGGCTTTAATACCTGCTGAGTTAAAGGGAAAAAATCAGGGAACCTAGTAAGTAAAAAAGGGAAAGAGAAATACCAGATTTTTGGTATGTGTGAGGAGGTTGACTATTAGACTTGTGAATCAGGAAGATTTGAATTGGAATTCTTCCTTAAATATTTGCTAGCTGTATAACTCTCTCAGATGCATTTTCTTTTCTGTAAAATGGGGATAATTTATATCTTGAGCACTTGAATACAACTATCGCTTTCACCCTGAGAGGGGTTGATGTGGATAATGTTCATTAGACTTTTGGGCCTTCCCTTTGTACCAGAGAAGTCTGGATTTTAAATATGTTGATATTACACAATACTATACATGTTTTATGCATTTTTGAGTTTCTAAACTTTTTCTTTATTGACCTTTGCCTATTGTCTGTAGCTTCTGCAAAACTCCCCCCCTCAAATTCCCATTTAACTTCTTATGTAGACCCATGATACAGCAAAACTGGAATAGTGAAAGTTGCTATGTATAAGAGATAACTGTGTATAAATATCAGTTATGATTAGCATTATTATGAATAGCAGTAGTCTTATGGTTGCTAAGACTGTCTTAACATGCTGTAGGATTTTGCCTTTAGAAACTACCATAATAAAAATGATAGTACCCATACAAATGACAAATATCTATTATGGTATTTGGAATGATTTCCAACTTCACCCCCAGGGTTGATCTCGATTGCTTTCTCTAGTGCGAAGAGGGGTGAGGGCAGAAAATTGGGCCAGTTTCAATGACCTTTCTTTCATCTTGATCTCTATTACTACTCTCCACATCCTTTTTTATCCCATAGTAAAAAAAAGCAAAAGTGAAGCCAGCTAAGGCAGGGATTCTCTAGTTTGGCAAGCAGAGAGTTCAACCTGAGCCTTGGATGGGTATTTAAGAAAATAGATGGCTATTTCTTAGCCACTGGCCAGAATCCTTCATTTCTTTTGCAAAGGGTTTAGAGGTCATCCAATTTTTGGAAAACCTATTCTTGTAGTGTAGTGTAAGCATTACTGTCAAAGAGCAACAAAGAGCAAATGCTCTTCAAAATGCTAAACAATTAGTAGTAGAGAAGAATTTTGGAATAAAATCCTCTCACTTATTATTTTTGAATATTTAAACATTTTTCCTTTTCTTATTAGAGACTTCACATTCCTTAAAACATGAACATTTCAGCATGCAAAGAGCAAAAAGGAGGATAGTACATGAAACTGTGATCTTCTGATATGTACTTTTTGGAAATGTATATCAATTTTATCACATAGTGATATAATTGTTCTGTTTGTATCTGCTGCCAGGAGGGGGCTCCCTCTCTTTTCACAAGCCTACTTCTCTGCAAGGCAAACCCCTTTTACTCCAGATACAAGTCCCTAGAAGAGATATCCACTTACACTGGACCATATGCATAATAGATCTCCTCTCTTAGCTCTGGAATTGAGTCTGACTCTTATAGCAGTCTGACTTCGAGTCAGCCCCGTGGTGGGTACAATGTATAGAATGCTAGACTTGAGTCAGAATGACCTGACTTCAAATCCAGCCTCAGACACTTTTATGTGATCTTTGGGCAAGTCATTGAACTAATGTCTGTCTCAGTTTCCTCATCCATTATATGGGGATAATAATAGCCCCTACTTTCCACAGTTGTTGTAAGGATGAAATGAGTAAAGTATCAAGTATGTAAAGCACTTAGCATGGTGGTTGGCTTATAATAGGTGCTTAATAAATGCTGGTTTCTTTCTTTTTCTTCAATAGGTAATGGCCACTAAGATCTGGATTGTGTGATAAATTTGAATAGCATGAATTGCAAAGGGAAGGAAAGTATTGAGCGATAGTGGTTGAAGACGATGGGGATTAAGAAATATTCTGACTCTCTGAGTATAGCAAGTAAATTGAAAGTATGAGAGGGTGTTGGCAGTACTGGAAAGGGTTGGCAAGGATTCAATATCATCTTCAGGGGGAATCTAGGTCTCAGCCAGTGCTGGAAGATGGAAGAAATGAGAAGAGGGTAAAAATGAAAGGCAATTTGTTAATTATAAAGTATGAGTTTCACAGGGGATAGTAGAGCAAGCAGGCAAATAAATCTAGGATAGTAGATTAGAAGGTAGGCTTGAGGTAGATTGAAACAGGAGGGAAAATAAGGTACCTGTTGGCATATCCCTTATTTCAAAAGGCACATGCCAACAGAATAGTTCCCTTCTTAAGCCAGAGTCATGCCCCCAAAGCTTTTAGTATCTATTACTACCAGGCCTTAGTGTCACTATCCACAGAATGGAGAATCAGGTCAATTTGTCAGCTCTCTACAGGTTTACAAGTCATATTATCTCTTGGTGCTCTAAGCAATTCATAAAAACTTTTACACTGCAGTAAAGGTGTTAGTAGAGGGAGCTTTCCCCCACCTTAATTTCCTGCATCAGTAAAATCACAGGTCTATTCTCTATCCTTACCAATTTAGAAATTGTGCACAGACATTATACTCTTTTTATCCTTAATAAAAATGGACTTATTCATGTAAAAATGTCTTGGTAAAAACAGAATGATTGTGAATGAAGATTTAGGAATTGAGGCTAGGCAAGAAATTCAGAAATTCCAAATCTCATTATTTTTGACAACTGACAAAAGAAGAGCAACACACTGGCCTGTCTAATGATTCGCTATTATCTGAATGTGTTTTCAACAAGCTACTTTGACAGATCTGCTGAAGGAATTCAACTCCCCATAATCTTTTCTCTTCTCTGACATCTCTAAAACAATCCTATAGAAATGAAATTTATCACTGAAGAATTTTGCAGGTGTGAGTTCCATATCATGTATAGACCAGATGCTGCCTGACCTGTCCGAGTGAACTCTTCTAGCATTTATTTTGGTCTGTACTATGAGGTACTGTGTTGGAGAGGAGAGATGAATACCTCAATCACAATCTTTTTGGTTTATGTAATAATAAACAATAATAATGATATCTTCTATTTATATGGTGATTACTATGTGTCAGGTAAGACGCTGAGTGTTTTATAATTATTGTCTCATTTGATACTCACAACAACCCTGGGAGGTAAGTCTTAACTTTGATCCCCATTTTACAGATGGTGAAACTGAGGCAGGCAGGGGTAAGTGATTTGCCCATGGTCACACAGGCCAGAGTTGAAGTCAGGTCTTCTTGGGTAGGCCTGTACTACCAGATGCCTACATTAGAAGTTAGTTATTTCCAAATGAAATGGTAACCCCAACAAAGATAAAGCAATGTGATACTGGCCTCCTTTCCCTTCTAACCTCAAATGGTTGTAGGTGAAGCCTCCTCATCTCTGAATGTAGGTTCAGCACTGTCCCAGGCACTGAGGCCAATCCTTCTAAGTAAAGAGATTTTAAGTAGTATTAGGCCCTCTGCAGAATTAGCCTGAATACTTGTCATTCTATCTCTTTGATTCCCATTTTAGAGACGAGGAAACTAAGGCAGACAGGGTTAAGTGATTTGACCAGGGTCCCATAGCCAGTAAGTGTCTGAGGCCAAATATGAATTCAGGTCTTCCTGCCTGCAGGCCTGTAAGTGGAGCCTTGATTGCGTCTCCTCTATCTGCTCCGACTTGACTGTTTAGTTCTCCTAAAATGGGGCCCCACATTATTCCTTTGGTCCTTTTCAGGACTGGAGTCCTAACCCCCTTATGGAACTCTTGTCCCTTTGGTTCTTCTTTCGTATTTGCTGCTAAACTTCCCTTATCCATCCTGTCTTTCTGTGGGGCCTTCCATTTCTTGTCAGCTACCATTAGAACCCCCCATATTGGCTATAAATTCTCCATTATTGATTTGGTGGTTTGCCTGCTTAGCAGCATTTGTTTTCTCCTTTCCTTTTTTTTTTTTTTTTTTTTTGGAGTGTGTTCTGCATCTGTGATTGCTGAGGTGACCAGATGGCTGAGTTGCTTTTAGTTGAAACGGTGTAGGGAAATTGATCTGGGATCAGGCAAATCTGCCCATTAGCTACATGTCTCTGTACAAGGCACTTCAACTCTGAGTCTCATTTTCCTCATTTAAAAAGTGTGGTTAATAATAATACCAATCCACAGAATCATTGTGAAACTCAAGTAAGATGATGTGTATGAAATTTATTCTATAGAAAATCTATTAAGTGTTCCTGTAATGTTCTCTCTAAAATGTAATATTCTCTGTTGAGGTTTTCTTGGCGTCTCTGGAGGCAGCCTTTGTTTCAGTTCAGTAATCACCACATGAGTATAGCCTGGTGTTAAAGTCCACATCTTTTATTGTCTCTTTCAACGTCTTGTCTCCTTTCCTACAGCCCGATTAGCTTTCTTATAGTCCAGATCCTTGATTGATTGTCTCCTTGCCTGATGCTGGGTGCTTTCTGGAGAGCCTTTCAGTCTGGCCTTGGTCTTAGTGGGGGAAGTGCAGGAGTCCAGGCCAGCTACCAGGAAGATCAAAGAGTGAATTGAATTTCTCCCCTTGGTTCTGAGCGCTTAAGCTCCTGCCGCCAGTCCATTGCCTTCTCTCCAAATGTCTCTGAATCTCCCTGGCTGAGGCTTCTTGCTTATATGCCCCACACTGAGTACACGCCAATCATTATATCACTAGGAAACCATCATTTGTTGTAGGATTAAATCAATGCTAAACTAGATTTAACCACTATCTCCTCAATTTCACTTAGTACCTAGTTTCACATCCTGACCCATAACATCTCCTTGTAGGATCAAATCAATCATACTGAACCAGGCTAAATTAGGTAACTATTGTCTCTATCAATTCCACTGACTTAGTACCTTGTAAGAATCCTTTGTTTCAAGTTCAGAGTTCTGGCCCATAACATGTTCCTGTTCTCAAGAAGCATATATTTTCTACTGGAGGAGATACAGCTCAGCATTATGGGTAAAGAGCCAGCCTCAGATGCATCTGAGGACTTGCTTGGAGTCTTGCCTCTGACACCTAAGTGTGAGCCTGAGCTTGTCATTTGCTACCAGGCACTAATTAGTTGGCCAATCAGCCAGTGAAGATGAATTAAGCATGTACTATGTGACAGGCACTGTGCTAAGTACTAGGGATAAAAGGAAAAGCAAAATACAGCCCCTTCTCTCAGGGAGCTCACAGTCTAACTCTCTATAATGATAAATCACAGAGTTGGAATTGATTGGCATGGAAAGAAGTAATTTCCTTATTGGGAGCTCCTTACCCTAATGAAATAGGTTTAGTAACAAAACTGTGTTTTATTATTTCTCGTATTAAATACTTGCTATGTGGTGGGCACTCTGTTATGACAGTACATAGATGGTGGTTGTCTTTTGTTCTCCAAGAGGACCAAAATGACATCACTATGTTAGTCGAGTTATGGTATATCTGACTGTGGCTGATCCAACCAATTCGAGCTCGGGATGTTCTGCTGCGGGTCAGACACAAATAGCTTAGGATATACTCTAACTTTGCCCATCTCGTGTTTCTTCTGGGCTACTTCAATTCTGTTGTGCTCATGGAGCATAGCATCTTCTTTGATGAGGGCATGCTATGCTGGGCTGTCCTGGGCCAGTGTCTCCTATGTCCTACAACCATTTCTCAAGTTCCTAAGAGACACCTTGAAAGTGTCCTTGTATCGCTTTTTACTTTTTTCTGGCCACTTTGTGAGCCCTTGCCCTGTGTGAGTTCTTCAAAAAATAGTCTTTTTTGGTTTGGCTTTGTGGCTACTGCGCCTTGAAGAGTAGTGAGCTATAGCTAGGTAGAGAGGGCAGGAAAGGACTTTTTGATCAAGTGTAATATAATTAAAAGAAAATGATGTTAAAAAGAGACTGGTTCTCATGGGGGGTGCACTACCTTCATAGCGTGAACAATGGTATAAAAAGGTAGAATATTGAGAAGCTCATGAGAAGGAGAGCCTCAATGGAACAGATAGATTTGGGGACAATTTATGAGATGAAATTAAATGGATCAAGTTAGGTAGGATACCTAAATAGAAGAAAAAATATACGAGAGGTTGGGAAATGATGCACAGTGAATGTCCCAAATCCATTTGTATGCATCACAGTATTAGGAGCTTCATTTTTCATCCTTCCCCAGTGGGGATTGTTCTCCCGAGAGGTTGATGGATGAAGTAGAATGCCTGTTCATTTATACCGAGAATCCTAAATACCTCATAGGCCAAGGTGCTTGTGTCTTCTCTTTATTGCATTCTCTTCCCAGTGGGAAGGGATACTAGGCCCACCAAATTAATATCACAAGGCAGCTCAGGGGATTGCCACCAAGCCAGACTGTCTCTCTCCATCAGTGAAACAAATCTACTAACCAGACCAGATAGTCATATTGGCTGGTCAGAGTAGACGTTCTCCTTGAAGAGTGCTGTAGATATAAAAGCAAGCTTCTGCTCTCCTTATTTAATGTGCTTTATCATAAAAACTTTTATTGTAACAATAGTTCTTCATCCCAGATAAAGTGCCATTTCCATTTTCTCAGTGTAATTACGTTTTACAGTGTGCTGTCTTTCTGAGGGAGGACTCCTTTCTGTGATTTGAGAAATATTGTGATAGTATTTGCAGTACGTTTACAAATCACTTTTTGAAAAATGGGAGCATCAAGACTGATATGGATGCGCAGTGAGCTCATCAACTAATTTCAGGTTTAAAGACAAAACAATATGGAAGCAAGGCCAAGTGACTGAGAGGGAGGGAATACAGTTGATCATCATGATTATATAAGAAAAGTATAAGGAGGGCTAAAATTCAGAATGGGCTGAGGTTGATGATGAATGCTAGGAATTACAAAAAGAAAACTTTTTTTTCTCTTCTTTTTTGCTTGGTTGAGGGTAGAAAAGGGATCAAAGAAGGCAGAGGGGACTACCACTCTTGGTGGATGGCATGATAATGATTGACCAAGAATGAACTGAATCATTAATGTTATCCTCAAGTAGAAAGCCACCCTGTGGGCTGCTTATCGACTTAGAAAACTCATGAACATCATCTATGTTGTATTGTGGGCTGCTATGTGGTATAGCAGATAAAGTGTTGGGCCTGGAGTCAGAAAGACACATCTTTGTAAATTCACTCTGGCTTCAGACATTTACTAGCTGTGTGACCCTGGATATGTCACTGTATCTATTTGCCTTTGTTTCCTCATCTGTAAAATGAGTTGGAAAAGAAAATGGCAAATTATTCCATTATCTTTGCCAAGAAAACCCCAAATAAGGCCATAAAGAGTTGGACACAACTGCAAATGATTGAATGAGAGCATATTGTATTCTGTTTTACTTATTTTATTAAATATATCTCAGTTAATTTTTTTCTTTTTTCATAAATTAAAGCTTTTTATTTTAAATACACACACACACACACAGAGAGAGAGAGAGAGAGAGAGAGAGAGAGAGAGAGAGAGAGAGAGAGAGAGAGAGAGAGAGAGAGAGAGAGAGAATTTTCAACATTCACCCTTACAAAGCCTTGTGTTCTAATTTTTTCCCTCCCTTTTCCCCCATCCTCTTCCCTAGATGGCGTGTGATCTAATATATATTAAACCCAGTTAAATTTTTAATCTAATTCTTGACAAACTTAGAAGCCAAATTTGACATCTTAAGGCTAAATTGTTCAACTCTTGTTTCATTTATATGTTTCCTTGTAAGGCAAGATCATTGTTAGGCCACAAAAGATAGACCCCAAACAGTTAGCAGAGTAAACTCCCTCTTCTACCAGGTGAGGAAGATGATTATGTAACTATTCTGGGTGAGTTCAGTTTGCCAAGCCCGATTAAGCCCCATTCTAAAATAGTGAAAGAAGCATGACTACTTGGTGAGCTTTGAAAGAGGTGTCCTGAACAGGATCATCAAAAGGCATATGATGTCCCAGTGTTAAAAAAGGGATGAGAGTAAAGGCCACAAGCTTTATCAGTGAGTGACCTTGGAGGATACCTGGCTACATTCTAGAATATATTATCAAGGGGATAATTTGCAAGCCATAGATAGGGAAGCAGTGATGATAACTAAATGCCTGAATGACTTCCCCCAAAATAGAGCACCTAGAGTAATCTCATTTGCTTTTGGAGCAAGGTATTAAAGGAGTATTACAGATATAACAGACCCACTTTTTAGCAAACCTTTGGGGAAAATCTTTCGTACCATCTTTGTGATAAGATGGAAAGATGTGGGCCAGGTAAGAATATGATTTGGTGGATTTTTAATTGAATAAATAAACCCAAAGAATAACCATTAGTAGATTAAAATCAACTTGGAAGGGCTCTCCATGCTTGTCCTTGTGTAGTTCAACCATTTTATCTCTCAGAGAACTCTGGTATTATAGATATAGCATCAAAAGGGACATTAGAAGTCTTCTACTTGAGTCCACTCATTTTACAAGTAAGGAAACTGAGACACAATGACTTTAATAATTTGTTTGAAGGCATAGATGGACAATTGGTCCAATCTGAAAATGATGCATATCTAGTTGATTGGATGATGGAATATAAATACAACATCCTGACACTTTAGAACAGTGAGACTAAATGGACAAGATTATACATAAGAAGTTCTATATTTGGGTGAAAAATCACTTCCTAAATGCATAGAGGGAGGGAGGTGTCACCGAATGGAAATTTCTGTGCCAAAATATTGATAGTTTAGGACAATTCCAGCTCAATGTGAGCTATTGGTATAATCAAATAACTTAATGCTGTCTTATATAGCATTGACAGAACCATAGTCTCCAGAATAATCGAAGTGGTTATTTTCTTATATTCTGCCTTGGTCAGACCATCTCCAGAGTTTTGGTGTCATTTCTAAGCATGACATTTTAGGAAAAAACAGACAAGTCTGGAGAAGCACAAACTAAGAGGAAGCCTATTGAGAGCCTACTACTATTTGAAGGGTCATCATATGGCCCTCAAATCTATAAGAAATATATATGTTCTTATTGGGCTTGGGAGTAGAAATAGGAGCCTTGGATGGAGGGTACAGAAAGGCAAATTTAAGTAGCATATAATGAAAAATGGTCTAATACTTAAAGCTCACCCAGAGTGGAATAGGGTGCCTTGGGGGTGAGGGACTCCCCTCCTGGAAGGCTTCAAGCAGCAGTTGAATTACCACCTTTTGGAAATATTGTAAAGACAGCCTTCCAGGTCTTTTTCAGCTTTAACTTTCTGTGATTTTGTGAATTAAAAATAAACTAAAAGGTTTTGATTTTGTCCTGTAAAAAATGGGAGTCAGCAGAGGCTGACTGAGCTGGGAGTGGTCTTTAGGTGGATTAGCCCAGCAATTGCTGATGTATTAGACAGGGAGAGAAGCCCCAGGTAGAGACCCTAAATGTTGAGGGCATGCATGCATGTTTTAGAATGAGGGCACTAAGGACTAGAAAGAGACAGATGGGAGAATAATTTTTTAGGGAAGAAAGGACAGGAAGATATTCTATCTGATGAATAAGATTTATCAGAGGATTTTTTGTTCTGAAAATATACAAGCAGTTAGAGAATTGTACTTGATCATGTACTATTTCAGGTTAACAGATTAAGTTGGCTCTAAAGCTTACATGATAATTACAAAAATATGAAAATTGGAATTTACCAAATAAATACTTGTCTTACTAGCAACAGCTAGCATTTATGTAGTGCTTTAAGTTTTGTAAAGTAATTAACCTAATTTTGTCCTCACAACATCCCTGGGAGGTAGCTGCTATTATTATCCTTATTTTACAGAGGAAGAAACTGAGGCTTCCAGAGGTTAAATGACTTGTCCAGGGTTACGTAGTTGAGTAAGTGGCTAAAATCATATGTGAACTCAGGTCTTTCTGATTCTAAGTGGAATATTCTATTCACCGGGCTATCTAGCTATCTCAATTGTGTACATTTCCTCCTCTAGACATCAGAAACAATCCATCACTGTTTTGTCAGCTGTAGCTCAGGCACTGTGATGCATGTCTAGATGCATCCATTAGATAAACGTTTTGTCCCTGAGCATAGCTATGTAATTCTAAGATTCTCATGATCCCTTTATTTTATTGACTATGATATTTACCAGTCTACCAATGTGAATACCTACATTGATTTTGAACAGTGAATTTCCTCAAATAGTTTTCTTCCCTGCAGAATTTTATATTTAGGTTTCCAGTAAGAATGGCCAACATTAATGCCTTTCAATTAATTAATCAATTAACCCTCCTGATAATTCTCCAACCCACCCTGGTGATTCTTAGAATCCAGATGAAACAAGTTCCTTCTTCAGTTCAAATTCACTTATCACCTTTTGTCTCCTTCTCCAGAGGAGGACAGTTTAATTCAATTCAGCATACCCCAGGCTCCCAAATGAATGTACTCTTGTCACTTTGAAAATGTCATTGTCACTTGGAAACATCTCCAGGAGAAGTACAGAAAGGGATTCTGCTGTGGCAACTAAGATTTTTCAGAAACTTAAATTGAATTACAAGGGGAAAATTTGAGAGATTAAGGAAAGAAAAAATACCAAGGTCAGAAGTGTGGGTAGTAACATGCTGAAAAGGGAACATCCGTGAACTTGGTATTGAAAGCCTGAAGTTCAAATATGGTGACTCTGCTGCATACTTGCTGTGTACCCTCAGGCGGCTAGGTGGTGCTACACTGAATAGAGGGTTTGAAGGGCTCATCTTGTTGAGTTCAAATCTGTCTTCAGACACTTCCCAGCTGTGTCTCTTTGGGCAAGTCATTTAACCTTATTTTCCTTAGTTTCCTCATCTGTAAATGAATTGTAGAAAGAAATGGCAAATGAGTATATTTGCCAAGAAAGGCTCCAAAGTGGTCATGAAAAGTTAGACATGATTGAAAAATGGCTAAATCCCTCAAGTAAGTTGCTTAATCTTACTGAGACTTTTATCCTTATCTGTAAAATTAGAGTAATAATTCATGCCCTGACTATCCGGGCTTGTAATGGGGGGGGGGGGGAAAGTACATAGAAATTGTAAAGCACTATATAAAGAGATGACATTTTTCCAGAGTTGTGATCTTATCCATGTATGGTTATTTTTCTTCAGTGACACAAATCATGTCGCATCTTTTGTTGTCCTTCCCGTTGGACTATTTGTCCTATGGATTTTCTTCTGGGGATCTACCAACATGCTGTGGGAACCTTTCACTTGATTTCTTGATATGGTTTGGTTAAACAAAGGTTGGTGAATCTTAAAGGTCCATCAATTTTCCTTTATTCTTGGTATTTGAAAAACCCACTTCCTTTTCTAGTCATATATATGTTTGGTGAAAAACTTTCCAGTACTTCCTGTGCTTAGCTTTCTCATTCCAACTAAATGCCTCTCCAGTAAATGACCTACTATTCACATTCTTCCAAGCTAGTAGTATTTCATCACTCTTAGCATTCAACATCCAAGCTATTTTTCTAGGAGAGAAAATTACATAGGATAGCGAGTGTAATACATTCAACATCTAACAAGTACCTACTCTGTGTAATTTAGCTCAGGCTCTGCCTGCAAGTAGTCCATTGTCTGGTAGTCAAAGGGGCATGTTATTAAAGTATTCTTCAAGATTCCAGACCCTGAAGTTCTGGAACCTGGAATCATTATGAGATAATGATATGAAGAGATAATAAGAAGACCCTCTAGAATCTAACCCTTGCCTTTCTAGCTGACCTTTTCTACTCCCTTATGATCACATGATGATAGAATCATAGATTTAGAATTGGAAGGGCCCTTTAAAGGTCATATAATTCAGAGGTTTCAAATGTGGGCCCACTAGTATATGCGGAACCAGATTAAAATGTAATTGAGAAATATTTAACAAAATAAATAAAAATACAACAGAGCATAGATAATTCTAATATGTGATTTTCTAGATCAATATGATGCTAATAGGGTTTCTTATATACAGTTCAGTGGTCCCCAGTTTCTATTGTGTCTGACTCCCCTGATATACTTGAACTTGTTTAGCTTAGAGAAAGAGGAAATTGAAACCCAGAAAAATTTGTTGGCTTGCCCAATATCACATAGATAGTAAGCTACAGAGATAGGATTTGAACCCAGGTCTTTTGTTTATAAGCCCATTCACTATACCAGCTTCTCCAAGATATTTCTGGCTCCATCTGTTGACTCGCTATTCTTTAAGCATGCTTAGTTGAGGTATTTAAGGTGGAGATGATAAAATCAAAGATTTAGAATCAAAGGAGACTTGAAAGTTTATCTAGTTCTACCTCCTTCCTTTTACAGGTGAGGAAAAGGAGGCCTTGGCCAAGAAACTGAGTAGTCTGCCTAAGGTCACATGGATTGTTTGTACAGAGCCAGACACTTAAGGTCTCATGGTTCCCAATCCAATGTTCTGTCTCTATAAATTGTTGGAGATTTTAAAGGTGGTAAAAATGGGCAGGGGACTTTTGTTTGAATATAACCTTATAGGGAATGGGAGACATTTAAAAGTTTTGAGATATGTTTCTGGGTTTAGCTTTGAATCTGAGTTCTCCATCACATTCTTTTAGATACACCTGTAGTTCACTATTAAAAGACATGACATTGGTCCCTGACCTTTAACCTGTAACATCTAGGCAAGGTTAGATGATGACTGCAAACTAGGTGTTTAGTTGACAATTCAACCACAGAGTGCTGGGTAGGGGTAGATTTTTATAGTGGAAACAGTAAGTCATAAAAGAAAAAAATGCTGGCCTTGTCATCAAGAAACATGAATTTAAATCCCAGCTGATCCACTTATCTGTATAATCCTAGGTAAATAAGGTGATTTCACTCTAACTCAGTGGGCTTCACTTTTCCCATACAAAAAAACAAAAAGGTTGGATAAGGTGGTCTCCAAAGTCTCTTTTAGCTCTAAAAGTAGATAGAGATTGTTTGTTTTTTCCACATAATTAATAATTGATTTAATATTCAAAATTCATAAAGCTGAATAAGTATAATGTAAAGGTAAATAATTAAATTTTTAAATGATGTTTTTGTAAGTTAACATTTTTCTTCTGAAGTTATGATACCTGAAATTTTGGGACACCCTCTAAATATACTTGTTATTTCCCTTCTATCACTGAGCAGCTGATGAATACTTTACAAAATTAGAATGTAAACTCCTTCAAAGTCAACTCTTGTTTCTTTTTTGTTTTTGTATCTCCAAGGCTAAGCACAGTGTCTGGCACATCATAACTTAATGTTTGTTGATTGATTATCATCATGATGACCCTGTGAGACGTGGCAGGCAGGACTAGCCTTGTTTTCAGTGTCTTTTTTTTCACAGTTGCATGAAAAAACTGAAACATTAGGGAAATGAGCTTGAAGCCCTCTCCATAACCTTCTGCTTCTTGGAACTGAATTCAAAATCCAGCAATAGATGTATTTGCGCTACTGGGTAATTGCAAAAAACAAATTAGTAGAGACTAAATGGCTGGCTGTTGCTGTTCCATGAAGACAGAACTAGCCTGGAACAGAATCAAGATGATTTATATTACTTAAATGAAAGACTTTTCTTATTGACATGCAGGAAAAGACCAATTTCCTCTGAAAGAAAAAAATCCAGATACCAAGTCCAAAGAGCTAAGAAAAAATAAAGTTCATTGATCATAGTTATAGATTTAATTAGAAGGTCAATATGGTCAAATCTGGATATATATATATATATATATATATATATATATATATATATATATATATTATATATATATATATTACATGAAAATCCTGAAATGTAGGACTTGCCCAAAGGAGTATAAAAATAAGTGGCAGAATCCAAGTCCTTTGACCTGGAAGTTTGTCATAGGTTTAGCTGTATTGTTTTTCCATTCACTGTGAAGTAGTGTTCTCTTGTTTAGAAATTCTATATTTTATGAGGGAAAGAGTAGGAGAGGAAGGAATGAGGGAGAAGAAAAGGGAAAGAGAGGAAAGAAAAAGAGAAAGGGAAGAGAAGAGAGAGGAAGAGAAGATGACAGGAGAGAAGAGACATTGCAACATCATTCTTGAAGCTTCTCCTGCTTTTGGAAACATCGTTCCAGGAATATCAAAAGAATTATATTACAATGATCACACAAATTGCCCATTATGCTTGTTTGGATGTTGTGTTTGAGTGTGTGTGTGTATGTTATTTAAGGAGATACTATAATTATGACTTTAAAAACATTTCTTTATATCTAAAGCAGGCTTAAGTTGCTTCTTGCAGCAACAATTTTAATTAAATCCTGTCAGTATCAAGGGTAATTTAAGCCAGTATCTTTACACTTGAATTTACAAATACAAGTGCACCATAAACATAAAGAGAGAGAAGGTATGGAGAGAAAAAGACTTGGTGTTTTGTGTAAAAATGTCAGAGGTGATATAATATCCCGAGCTTTCTTGGCAGGAAAACATTTGGTTGAGCCCTACAGCCAAAATTGCATCATTAATCAGGTGTTTTTGCATTATTTATCATTCCCAGGTGTGTGTGTCTAGCACTTGTGTTTGAATGTATAGAGGAGACGGGAGAATATTGCATCTGTCATCCAGTGCCACAAGTTAGATGTTGTCAAGCCTCTCTATTCAAAGGCTATCTGTGGAACCTAAATTTTGTTAGAAAACTTGGCACATTGCTTGTAAATTCATGGAGAAACAAGTTTTAGCATTGTGAGTGCTTTTTCTAAAGGACTGATGTGTATTTGTTGACCACACATACAGAGTTGGTGAGAAAGGCAAGGAAATGATCCAAATAGATATGCCATTTTCCTCTTTTATCTCACAGGAGATATTTAGGCAAGTGAGATGCCAGTCACTTGTGGGGACCTGTAATGGGCTGAGGCTTGAGTTGATGTACTGAGGTCCCAAGCAAGTGAGGCTAAATAGTAATTGAACCATACTCTATTAATATATAAGCTTGGAGAAAGAATGGCCCCCGCCCACTCTTTGTGCAAGTCCTGATGTGTTGTATAGGAAATGACGATTCTGGTGGGTGGAGGCAGGGGAGTGAAAAAGGAAGGGGAGGAGAGCTCAGGCCCACTTTATCTTTGTTTCTCTTCTTTTTTTTGCTTTTTGCTGAGGCAGTTGGGGTTAAGTGACTTGCCCATGGTCATACAACCAGGAATTGTTAAGTGTCTGAGGCTGGATTTGAACTCAGGTCCTCCTGACTTCAGGGCTGGTGCTCTACCCACCAAGCCATCTAGCAGAGAAAGTGGGCCTGAGCTCTCCTCCCCTTCCTTTTTCACTCCCCTGCCTCCACCTGCCAGAATCATCATTTCCTATACAACACATCAGGACTTGCACAAAGAGTGGGCGGGGGCCATTCTTTCTCCAAGCTTATATATTAATAGAGTATGGTCCAATTACTATTCAGCCTCATGTGCTTGGGACCTCAGTGCATCAACTCAAGCCTCAGCCCATTACAGGGACCGAGTAAAAGAAAATTCTCATTCAGGCATGAGATGGATTGGACAACCCTCAAAGTCCCTTATGGGACCAGCTAGATGGCGCTGCAGTGGATAGGGAGCCAAGTCTGGTATCAGGAAAACTCTTTTCACTGAGTTCAAATCTGGCCTTGTTTCCTTACCACCTAGGTGGGCAAGTTGCTTATCCCAGTTTGACTCTGTTTCCTTATCTCTAAAATGAGCTGGAGAAGGAAATGGCCAAACCACTTCATTATCTTCACCAAGACAATCTCAAATTGGGTCACAAAATCAGACATCACTGAAAAGGAGAGGTCCCTTTACATTCTCAGGTTCAGGGATGTTATATTGTTCATGTTCAGCCTTGTTCCAGATCCTTTGGTGTGTAGCCTCCTCCATTACTACTATGACTTTGAAACAACTGAGAGATGAAGTTCTTGGAGGCTTAGAATCTGTGGTGATTGAGGTTAGTGCTTTTTGAAGTTCTAATACTAATGTTTAAATACTTTATGAGTTAATAAATACAGTGTTGCTCCTGAAATTGGAAAAGAACTGGAGGGGAGCCCCAAATTCATTGACTGTATCCACCATAGGAGATTTATGGGAAAGCAGAACAAGAATTTCTCAAGATGGTAGAGTACCTGCAGCTTCCATGAAGACTTTTTTTTTATTGTGACTTTTTATTTACAAGATATATGCATGGGTAATTTTTCAGCATTGACAATTGCTAAACCTTTTGTTCCAATTTTTCCCCTCCTTCCCCCTCTCCCCCCGATTGCATGTTGACCAATACATGTAAAATATGTTAAAGCATAAGTTAAATACAATATGTGTATACATGTCCAGTTATTTTGCTGTACAAAAAGAATCGGACTTTGAAATAATGTACAATTAACCTGTGAAGGAAATCAAAAATGCAGTTGGACAAAAATAGAGGGATTGGGAATACTATGAAGTGGTTCCTAATCATTTCCCAGAGTTCTTTCACTGGGTGTAGCTGGTTCAATTCATTACTGCCCTATTGGAACTGATTTGGTTCATCTCATTGCTAAAGATGGCCACGTCCATCAGAATTGATCATCATATAGTATTGTTGTTGAAGTATATAATGATCTCCTGGTCCTGCTCATTTCAATCAGCTTCAGTTCATGTAAGTCTCTCCAGGCCTTTCTGAAATCATCCTGTTGGCCATTTCTTACAGAACAATAATATTCTATAATATTCATATACCACAATTTATTCAGCTATCCTCCAATTGGTGGACATCCACTCGGTGTCCAGTTTTGGGCCACTACAAACAGGTCCGCGACAAACATTCTTGCACATACAGGTCCCTTTCCCTTCTTTAAAATCTCTTTGGGGTATAAGCCCAGTAGTAACACTGCTGGGTCAAATGGTATGTTTATGCACAGTCTGATAACTTTTTGAGCATAGTTCCAAATCGCTTTCCAGAATGGCTGGCTGACTGTGTTCACAATGTCACCAATAATGTATCAGTGTCCCAGTTTTCCCACATCCCCTCCAACATTCATCATTATTTTTTCCTGTCATCTTAGCCAATCTAACAGGTGTGTAGTGGTATCTCAGAGTTCTCTTAATTTGCATTTCTTTGATTAATAATGACTTGGAGCATCTTTTCATATGGCTAGAAATAATTTCAATTTCTTTGTCTGAGAATTGTCTGTTCATATCCTTTGACCATTTATCAATTGCAGAATGGCTTGATTTCTTATAAATTTGAGTCAATTCTGTATATATTTTGGAAATGATGCTTTTATGAGAACCTTTGAATATAAAAGTTTTCCAAGTTTATTTCTTCCCTTCTAATCTTGTCTGTATTAGTTTTGTTTGTACAAAAACTTTTTGATTTGATATAATCAAAATTTTCTATTTTGTGATCAATAATGATCTCTAGTTCTTCTTTGGCCATAAATTCCTTCTTCTTCCACAGATCTGAGAATAAACTATCCTATGTTTTTTTAAATTTATTTATAATCTCATTCTTTATGTCTAGGTCATGGACCTATTTTGACCTTATCTTGGTGTACAGTGTTAAGTGTGAGTCAATGCCTAGTTTCTGCCATACTAATTTCCAATTTTCCCAGCAGTTTTCATCAGTGAGTTCTTATCTCAAAAGCTGGGGTCTTTGGGTTTGTCAAACATTAGGTTATTGACTATTTTGTCCTTTGAACCCAACCTATTCCACTGATCAACTAGTCTATTTTTTAGCCCATACCAAATGGTTTTGGTAACTGCTGCTTTATAATATAATTTTAGATCTTGTACAGCTAGGCCACCTTCATTTGATTTTTTTCATTAGTACCCTTGAAATTCTTGACCTTTTGTTTTTCCACATGAACTTTGTTGTTATTTTTTCTAAGTCATTAAAGTAGTTTTTGGGAGTCTGGTATAGTGCTAAATAAATAGATTAGTTTAGGTAGTAGTGTCATCTACATTATATTTGCCTGCCCTATCCAAGAGCATTTAATATTTTTCCAATTGGTTAGATCAGACTTTATTTGGTGGAAAGTGTTTTGTAGTTTTGCTCATATAATTCCTGATTTTTCCTTGGCAGATAGATTCCTAAATATTTTATACTATCAGTAAGTTACTTTAAATGGAATTTCTCTTTGTAACTCTAACTGTTGGGTTTTGTTAGTGATATATAAGAATGCTGATGACTTATATGGGTTTATTTTGTATCCTGCAATTTTGCTAAAGGTGGGGATTATTTCTAATAACTTTTTAGTAGAATCTCTGGGGTTCTCTAAGTATACCATCATAACAACTGCAAAGAATGATAATTTGGTTTCCTCATTACCTACTCTAATTCCTTTAATCTCTTTCTCATTGCCAAGGCTAGCGTTTCTAATACAATATTGAATAGTAATGGTGATGAGGGCAACCTTGTTTCACTGCTGATCTTATTGGGAATGGTTCCAGTTTATCCCTATTACATGTGATACTCACTGATGGTTTTCAATAGATGCTACTGATTATTTTAAGGAAAAGTCCATTTATTCCTATACTCTCAAGGGGCATAGGAATGGATGTTGGATTTTATCAAATGCTTTTTCTGCACCGATTGAGATGATCTTTTTTTTTGTTAATTTGGTTATTGATATGGTCAATTATATTGATAGTTTTCCTAATATTGAACCAGCTCTGCATTCCTGGTATAAATCCTACTTGGTCATGGTGTATTATCCTGGGGATGATTTTCTATAGTCTTTTTGCTAATATCTTATGTTAGATTTTAGCATTAATATTCATTAGGGAGATTGGTCTATAATTTTCTTTCTCTGTTTTCATCCTACCTGGTTTAGGTATCAGTATCATGTCTGTGTCATAAAAGGAATTTGGTAGGACTCCTTCATTCCCTATTTTTTCAAATAGTTTATATAGCATTGGAGTTAATTGTTCTTCAAATGTTTCGTAGAAGTCACATATAAATCCATCTGGTCTTGGGAATTTTTTCTTAAGGAGTTGATTGTTCTATTTCTTTTTCTGAAATGGGACTATTTAACCAATTTACTTCCTCCTCTGTTAATCTGGGAAGCCTATATTTTTGGAGGTAGTCATCCATTTCACTTAGGTTATCAAATTTATTGGCATAAAGTTAGGCAAAGTAAGTCCTCATTATTACTCTAATTTCCTTTTCATTGGTGGAAAGCTCCCCCCTTTCATTTTTAAGACTAACAATTTGATTTTCCTCTTTCCTTTTTCTAATCAGATTCACTAAAGGCTTTTTTCTATTTCATTGTTTTTTCATAAAACCAACTCTTAGTTTTATTTTTTAGTTCAATAGCTTTTTTACTTTCAATATTATTAATTTCTCCTTTTAATTTTAGGATTTCAAGTTTAGTATTTGATTGGAGGGTTTTTAATTTGATCTTTTTCTAGCTTTTTTAGTTGCAAGCCCAATTCATTGATCTTCTCTTTCTCTATTTTATTCCAGTAAGCCTCTAAAGATATAAAATTTTCCCTTAATACTGCTTTGGCTGCATCCCACAAATTTTGGTATGATGTCTCATTGTTGTCATTATCTTGGTTGAAATTATTAATTGTGTCTATAATTTGCTGTTTCACCCAATCATTCTTTAAAATGAGATTATTTAGTTTTCAATTACTTTTTGGTCTATTTACCCCTAAATTTTTGTTGAATGTAGTTTTTATTGCATTGTGAGCTGAAAAGAAAGCATTTACTATTTCTGCCTTCCTGCATTTAATTTTGAGGTCATTATGTCCTAATAGATGTTCAATTTTTGTATAGGTTCCATGAATTTCTGAGAAGAAAGTATACTCCTTTCTGTCACCATACAGTTTTCTCCAGAGATCTATCATACCTAATTTTTCTAATATTCTACTTACCTCTTTAATTTCTTTTTTATTTATTTTGTGTTTGATTTATCTAATTCTGAAAGTACAAGGTTGAGATCTCCCACTATTATAGTTTTGCTGTCTATTTCTTCTTGCAACTCTCTTAACTTCTCCTTTAGGAAATTAGATGCTATACCACTTGGTACATATATGTTTAGTATTGCTTCATTGTCTATGCTACCTTTTAGCAAGATATAGTTTCCTTCCTTATCTTTTTTAATTAGATCAATTTTTGCTTTTGCTTGATCTGAGATAAGGGTGGGTACCCCTGCTTTTTTGACTTCATCTGAAGCATAATAGATTCTGCTCCAGCCTTTTACCTTTACTCTGTATGTATCTCCCTGCTTTAAATGTGTTTCCTGTAAACTACATATTGTAGGGTTCTGACTTTTGATCCAGTCTACTTTATGGGAGAGTTCATCCCATTTACATTTATGCTTAAAATCGCTAGTTATGTATTTCCTGCCATCTTATTATCCCCAGATTATGTTTTTGTTTTTCTTGTCTCCCCTTATTCCTTTTCCCATGTTAAACTTATGGGCACCACTTGCTTCATGCAGCTCTCCCTCTTTAGAATCCCTCCCACCCCCTTTGATTCTCTTCCCCTTTCTTGTACCTTTCCCTTATTACTCTTTTCCTTTTCCCTTGTCCTCTTCCACTTTTTAATGAGGTGAGAGAAGTTTCTCTGTAAACCAAACATTTCTATTATTTTCTCTTTGAGCCAACTCTGATGAGAATAAGATTCACACAATGTTCCTCCCCCTCTCTAAATTCCCTCAGATATGATCGGTTTCCTTTGCCTTTTTGTGGGATGTAATTTTCCTCTTTTTATCTCCCCTTTTCCCTTTTTCTAATACTATCCCCTTTACATTTCTACTTTCCTTTTTATGTTATATCAGTAAAATCAAATTATACATGTACTCTTTATGTATATCCACAACAGAAATACAGTTCTCAAGAGTTCTTTTTACCTTTTTCTGCTTCTCTTGAGTTCTATGGTTGGAGACCAAATTTTTTGTTTAGCTCTGATTTTTTCCTTAGAAACAAATAAAATTCATCTGTTTCATTAAATGTCCATCTTCTTCCCTGGAAGAAAATGTTCAGCTTACCTGGGTAATTTATTCTTGGCAGTATTCCAAATTCTTTTGCCTTTTGGAATATCAGATTCCAGGCCCTTCGATCTTTTAATGTGGAAGCAGCTAGGTCTTGAGTGAGCCTTATTGTGGCTCAAACAGTTTGAATTATTTTTTTCTGCCTGCTTGTAATATTTTTTCCTTAGTCTGATAGTTCTGAAATTTAGCAATGATATTCCTTGGAGTTTTTATTTTAGGGTCTTTTTCAGAAGGTGTTCGATGAATTCTTTCAATGCCTATTTTATGCTCTGATTCTATTATATCTGGGCAGTTCTCTTTGATGATTTACTGTAAAATAGTATTTAGGCTCTTTTTTTTCATCATAATTTTCAGGAAGTTCAATAATACTCAGATTATCTCTCGTAAATCTATTTTACAGGTCCACTATTTTTCCAAGTAGGTATTTAACTTTTTTTCTAATTTTTCTTTTCTTTTTCTTTTTTGGTTTTGATTGATTGATTCTTGTAGTTTCCGTGAATCATTCATATCTATTTGTTCAGTTCTGATTTTTAATGAGTTATTTTCTTCATTAGCTTTTTTACTTCTTTTTGTATATGTCCAATTGAGTTTTTAAATGAGTTGTTTTGCTCTATGGAATTTTTTTTCCATTTCACTATTTTTTTACTGAGTTATTTTTTTTCCCAATTGACAAATCCTACTTTCTTGGGAGTTCTTTATCTTTTCCAATTCACAAATCCTACTTTCCTGGGAGTTCTTTACCTTTTGCAATTCACATTTCAGGAAGTTGTTACTGTCTTGCATAACTTCTCTTTCCTTTCCCCATTTTTCTTCTAGCTCTCTTTTAAGATTTTTTATAGTCTCTTCTGGGAAAGCTTTATGTGATGGGGACCAGGTTACATCCCCCTTTGCGGATTTTTTTTCTGGAGACTGTCTGCTATTAGTCTCCTCCGGGTTGAAAACCTGCTCTCTTCCTGTATAGAAGCAATTGATCGTCCTTTTGGCTTTTTTACCCATTTTTAAAAAGCCTTTTGGGTTGTTCTTCAGGGCGAGGAAGTTACCAGCTTCTTCTGCAGAGCAGGGATAGGTATATGGACAGTTGCTGTCCTGCAAGCGGGCTGCAAAGAGCAGTCAAACTGTGGAAATGCTCTGGGAAAAGCTCCACACCAGAAATGACTCAGACCTGGGTAGCACATGCAGAGCTGAGGAAGTGCCCTGTGAAAAACCCTGCTGTGCAGATGAGTGACTGCCCTGGGGCTAGAGGCTGAGTAGTGAAAGTGTCACTACCCCAAGCAAAAGCCTGCTGTTGGTATTAGCAGTTGCTTTGCCCTGCACAGTACTGGAAGCATCTCTGCCCAGGGGAGCACAGTTGCTCTTCAGAAGTTCCATTGCCCCAGGCCAAGCCCCCCACTGTGCAAATTAGAGGCTGCCCCGGGCTGCACCCCCTCCTGCTGTGCAGATTTGTGACTGCCCCAGCAAAAGCCCCACTGCACAGCTATGTTGTGGTCTGTGCTGAGTCACTCACTACTGGTTTTGGGTGGGTATATCCAGATCCTGTTAGGTTGTGGCATTTTTTTAGAGTACCCACTACCTTTGGCTTTAATTTCTCTGCTGGCCCACTGCTGTGCAACCAAAGCAGAGCAGCCAACCTGTGATAGTGGCCACACTGTATATTTTCTAGCCATGGAAACCACCCCTACCCCCAGTCTGCTCCATTTGCTAACCTCTCCTATTTCCCTGCCTGTGCTGGTCTGCTCCCACAGCTCAGGACAAATCTTTTTTGGCAATTTTCTAGATTATCTTTGGCTGATAAGTTGTTGTACTTCCAATCTTCGTGAATTTTACCAGTCAAGCTCTATTTTTGAGGCTGATTTTAATAATTAATAATGAGGGTATGAGAGGACTTAGAAAGTCATGTGCCTTCTCCCCATCTTGGCTCTGCCCCCTCCATGAAGACTTAAGGCCATTGAGATCATAAGCTTCAGGGTTCCTTCCTCTGCATAGGACTTGCCATAAAGACTCTCCCAGCCATCACAGATCCTTTGTATAATGGAGCTTGAAGCTTATGTGAGCTTATGCCAAAGGGGTTCTATGGCCATCTACTATCTTAATTAAGTCTATCAGAGATCCCAAATCTCAAGATGTCAATGGATGTTTGTAGGGACTCATTAGTTGGGTACTGAGAGTTTATATCATTTGCAGGTTATCTCCATGGCATACACCATCCTCTGTAATGTTAGCAAGATGATCATCATCCCTACTTTTCTCATCATATGGTCATAGATTTAAAATTGGGAGGGGCCTAGAAAGTTATCTAGTCCAACTTGTCTCTTTTTAAATAAGGTGAATGAGATACACCATGATTTATCTGGGATTAGAAAGGTGTTAATTGGCAGAGCTGAGATTTGAACTCGAATGCTCCTTACCTCAAATCCAATGTTCTTTTCTCCTTACTATGCTACTATTCTCTTTCAACTCCTCCCTGATGAAGTGGTATCCTGTATCTTAGGCAAGGCCAAGTCTTCTATTTGCACCATTGCTCTCCTTCCTATTTTTGGAAATTTGCCCATAAATCATTCATTCTTGGATATTTCTTTTTCACTCACCAACTTAGACCATCTTCTATCCTAAAAACAAAACAAAACAAAACAAAACAAAACCCTCCTTTACTTAACCATACTTTCCTGTTAGACTATTGTCCTATAGGCCTTTTCCCTTTGAATTTTGAACTCCAGAAAAAATAGTATGTATTTAGTACCTTGGTTTCCTCATCTCTTATTCAACCTCTTTAGGTTATTCAATCTCTTATTTCAACCTGACCTTTTAACTACTAATTCCAGTGAACTTTTCTTTGTCTTCATTTTACTTGATTACTCTGAAGTTATTGACCCTTTTGATCACCACTTGCTTCCCTGTCATTTCTCTTGATTTTGCTTCTATGACATTTTCCCACCATTATTCTCCTCCTGTTTGTCATTCCCCTTAGATGAGTCCATCTCTTGCCCTCTAAGCAGCCCCCAAGATTCTACACTTGGCCCACTTATCTCTGTCCTCTTTAGGGGTTTCATCCATTCACTGGAGTTCACTTATCACCTCTCTAACCTCTGTGTTATTTGAGTAAATGTCTTTTCTTAAAAGCAGTTGAAAAAAAAACTGTTCGGTTCTGCACACATATATTGTATCTAAGATATACTGTAACCTATTCAACATGTAAAGGACTCTTGCCATCTGGGGGAAAGGGGTGGAGGGAGGGAGGGGAAAAATCGGAACAGAAATGAATGCAAGGGATAATGCTGTAAAAAATTACCCTGGCATGTGTTCTATCAATAAAAAGTTATTTTAAAAAAACAGTTGAGTCTATTTGCTGATTATTAAGGGGAATCACACTAATTGGGGCTTATGAATTCCAGTAATAGAAGGATAGCAACATGCCAATATGTGTTGGGAGAATGAGCACTGGAGATCAACACATATATTATCTCATTTGATTCTCACAAGTATTTCTTGAGGCAGATGCTATTACAAAGCTAAGAGACATTAAGTGACTTGCTCAGTCACACAGCTAGTATCTGAAGGAGGATTTGAACTGATGCCTTTCTGACTCCAATTCTGCCTCTTTGTAAATCATGCTGTTTGCTATGAGCAAACAGGGAGGTAAAAAACAGCTTAGAGTATAAAACCTGAAATTTTACGACATGGGTGGATGTTGGATTGTAGAACATAGAACAACAGATGTACTAAGGACATTACAACATATATATAAAACATTAAACCTTTGACAGGTCTTGGATATTTATACTTACCATTAGTGGTTAGAAATGAAAGGATCTCAGAAGACTGGGAAGGATTACAGAATATTAATGAGAACTCAAATGCAATTTATAATCAAAAACCAAGCAGAATTTAGAATGTGGGACACAAAAGGTTAAAAGTTGGCATGGTCTTGGATATAGAATATAAAATGTTAAAACTCCAATAGATATTAAAACATAGAACATAAACTTTGAAAATTGAGAGCCATCTAATAACTTCAAACACAGTATCAGCAATCCAAAGGTCCTTTGAATGTAAGAAAAACAAGATCTGAACTGAATGGAACTTTGGAGCATTTGGATGTTAAATGTGATTGATGGCTATGATCTCAAATTTGAAAGTCTTAACTATCTCAGTGCCATTTTCCAGTCTCTGCTTTCCAGTATACATTCCTTTCTACTTCATGCTTTGGGAAGGGTAATCAAATTAACACAAACCTTCCTAGAAAAGATGCTACTCAATTGTGTATTAATACCATTAATTACTAATATCCTTTTACTTTTCTAACCAACACACTCAACTCCGTTCATGTGACCACGTTTGGATTACACAGCTAGTAAGTGCTGAAGGCCAGATAGCATTCAGGAAGACTCATCTTCCTGACTCTATACCCAGAACTCTGTCTACTTCACCACCTAGCTGCTACCATCCTACCTAAATGATGGGATTGTTGTTGTTCAGTCATTTCTGACTCTTCATGACCCAATTTGGGATCTTAACAAAGTTACTGGACTGGTTTGCCATTTCCTTCTCCAGCTCATTTTACAGATGAGAAACTGGAGTAAACAGGGGGAAGTGACTTGTTCAGGGTCACATAGCTACTAATTCTGAGGATGAATTTGAACTCAGGAAAATGAGGCTTCTTGATTCTGAGCTCAGTGCTCTATCCACTGGGCCATCTAGATTCCCATTGTTTGTGTTGTTTTTCTCTGTTAAAATGTAAATTCCTTGAGAAGTGGTACTGCCTTGCTTTTTGTATTTGTATTCCCAGCCTTGCACCTGACAAATGACAAATATTTTTTTCATTTATTCATTGGTACAGATAGCATTAATATTTTAGCTACCATGTCTCACTGCTGACCCATATTAAGCCTGAAGTGCACTGAAACCCTCATATCTTTTTTTTTCAGAACAACTGCTGTCTAACCAGGTTTCCCCCATCTTGTTCTTATAATTCTCATGTATTTATTTCCAATTTTAAACATTCACTTTTCATTTATTCCTATTGTACTGAATTTTATTATATTCAGTCCTATACTCCAGCAACCTGTCAAGATCTTTCTATATCCTAACTTCATAGACTTAGTGTTTCTCTATTTTGGAAATCTATCATGGTTTGCCTTCATTAGAAGTCATCTGGTGTGTTGTGTTTTGCTCTGGGCACCACAGTTTAAGAAGAACATTGCGAAGTTGAAGAATATTCATAGTGGGCAACCAGAGTGGTGAGGAGCCTTGAATCTATGTCCTGAGAGGATTGCTTGAATGGACTGGAGGTATTTTAGCCTGGAAAAGAAAAAACAAGAGTATGAAACATTAAGGTGTAACTTCAAGTATTTGACAGCTATCATATGAAATGGGGATTAGACTTGTTCTGTTTAGCCCACAAAGGCAGAATTAGAAATGATGGGTAGACATTACAAAGAGATCCTTTGAAGCTTGACATCAGGAAAACCTTCCTAGAGTAGAAAGGATTGCTTTGAAAGGTTTTGTTTTTTTCCCCTTACTAGCTGTCTCTAAGCAGAGTCTGCATGACCACTTTGACTTGTTCATAGTATGACTGTTTTATTGTGAAGAGGGATATATGGGGTGTTGGTGACATTTTCATTAGTGCAAAAACCTTGAACTAAGTTGTAGCAATAGAATCAGACAGTTTGAAGCAGTCTTCACTCTAAAGGGGAAGAGATCTTAGGAGTGGGACTTATTCTGATGCAGAGAACTGGGGGTTTGGAGAAGGGGGCATAAGAACATACTTATGTTGATCCATGGTCAAGGAAACTAAGTTAAAAACAATGTCTGTAAACTCCTACAGCCTGAAATATTACTTTGCTTGAGAATGGCATGGTGTAAGAGAGGAGAATCCCCACCCAGAGCCTTGGGCTTCAAACCCAGAATTGTGGTATACCTTAAACGGACTCTAGTAGAATCAATATCGCTACAATTCTGCCCACTCTGGGTCCATTAGCTTGAGACTTGGGCCCATTTAGAGGACTTGGTTGGAGAAACTCACAACATACATTTCTATAGCACAGAAGGGCTTGCATCTTGTTTGGTAGGTAGAACACTGTCACTTGATAGCAGAAGCCAGCTTTATCAGAACACAGTACACATCTGTGGCAGGAGTCAAGCCTGGGCCTTTAATTTGAAAGGTACATACTCTAATTGCTGTAGGTTTATTGTCTCTCTGCGGAAGCAAATTGAGCTCAATACAAATACATAAAAAGTTGAAACTACTGAAAATACATATGTAACAGTATAATACCACCCAAGGCTGGCGTGCTCTTTTGGAAGGTTTAGGGGAAAGGAAGTGAACCCAGGTCTTTCCCTTCAGGCAATCTGGGTTTTATAGACACCAGTAGAGAGGTGAGATTATGTCACTTGGAACTCAGGAGAACGCTTCACAGATGGGTTAGCTCCAGGCCTTGGAAATTGACAAGGTTTTTGCTAAGAGCCCAAATGATTATGATTCAGGCAGTTTTGCAAAAGTAGTTTCAAGGAAGTATAATGCCATGTACCTATGGGATTCTTTGCTTTTGGAGTGAAGAACATTATCTTTGTCAAGTTTGACTCTGTATTGCCTATGAATCTCTGTCTTTTATTGATAACTATTTGATATCACTTTCTTTTCCCAAAGTAGCCATCTCCCCCTCTTCCTACCCAGGAAACTATCCCCTATAGCAAAGATTTTAAAAGAAATCAAGAAAAAAAACAGCCCAGCAAAACTAAGCCACACATCAGCAGTATCCAAAAGTAGTTGCAGTATTCTGTACCCATAGTTCTCCACTTCAGTCAAGGAAGTAGAGTGATATATTTTCTCAGCTCTTCTCTGGGGCCAAGGTTAGACATGTTTTGTGTTGCTTTTGGGTGTTGTTGTCCTTAACAGTTTTGTTGTTGTCATTGTTCCATATATTTTTTTCTAGCTCAGATTACCGAAATCTTCCAGTTAAAATGAGTCTTTATGTGTTTCTCTGCTTTCTTTTTTATTGATGTACCATAATTAGCCATTGCTTGATCCAAAAGACCTCTGCTTGTTTCCTTTTTTTTTTTTTTTTTGGCTCCTTCTGAAAGGGCTACTATGAATACTTTGGTGCATGTAAGACCTTTCTTTGAGTCTGTGAACTTTTTAGGTTATCTACGTATTAATGGATTTTGAGTCAAAAAATATGGGCATCAGAATCATGACTTGATTAAAATGTAAATAAAAGGTAACCCAAGTCACTTTATTTGTGTAATGTCAAACTGCTTTTTAGAATAGTTGGACTAATTTATGGTTCCTTCTATAGTGTATTAATGGACATTTCTTTCCATGCCGTCTGTAGTATAAGCTATATTCATTTTTCAAAGAAATAGTTTGTATCTTTTGTTTTTACATCCAGAAAAACTTCTCCAACAGTCGTATTCCTCCTCTGCCCAGAGAACTATCCCATGTAACAAAAATATTTTTAAAGAAAAAAAAGGAATAAGAGAAACATTTAATCAGTAAATCCAATCAATATTTCTGAAAAGTCTGAAAATACATGCAATGTTCCATATCTGTGGATCTTTCATCTCTTCAAAGGAGTGGCGTCAGAATATCTGTTCATGGTTTCTTTATGACCATGCTTGTTCTTGAGAATGTTGCAGCATTCACTTTTGATTATTTTGTAGTCTTTCTTTCCAGTTACATTGTTATATCGACTGTGAATGTTATTTTCTTGGCTCTCTTTCCTTTATTTTCCATCAATTCACATATCTTCCCTAAGCTTCTCTGTATTCAGCATATTCACATTTTCTTATAACACAGTAGTGTAAGATTGTGCACATATAAAATGATTTGTTTACTCATCCCCAAACAGTGATTGTCATTTTGTTTCCCGTTTTTTGTAATCATAAAAGCATTTTTGTAAATATTGTGATTTATATGAGGGGGGAAGAGAGGGGAAAGGAGAGAGGGAGAAGGGGGAGAAGGAGGGGACTGTGGATATTTAGATATTTAGCCCTGTGAAATTTAGAATTGTTTTCATATGCATTTCTCTTATCTTTATGGACTTGGAACATTCTTTCATATGACAGTAAATAGTTTGAAGTTCTTTTGAAAATTGTTCATATCCTTTGGCTCTTTAATTTATTGAAGAATGACTTGTGTGTGTATAAATATGACTATGTATATACATATATGTGTAGATATATGTATATATATGTGTTATCTCTTAGATACCAAATCCTTAAGGAAAAAATTTGATCCAGAGATTTTTTCCTCATTTAATTGATTCCTTTCTTATCTTAAATGCATTAATTTTGTGTGTATGGAAGCTTTTCAAGTTTATGTCATGAAGATGATTTACTTTATGTTAGGATTGTTTCTACCCCTTCTTTGGTTAAGAATATATTCCCAGCCCCTAGTTGTGAAAGGTATTTGATCTCCCTCATGATAGGAGGGCTGGGGCCAGAGTAAGTAAATCTTCTTAAAGCTTCTACTTCCGGAAGACTCACATTTTCTAGCCATTTCTTCATTTCCCATCAGCTGCTCTGTTTGGTTTCAACTCCATGGGCCTGTGTCGAATATCCTCTGGTGGTGAACCTTTTTTTCAGCTTCCTTTTGCGTTTTGTCTTTTGCTGTTATACTCTTAAGTTCCTTGAGGGCAAGGACTATCTTTCTTTTTTTTTCATTTATATATGCACTGTTTAATTCAGTGGCTAGCACATAGTCAGTGCTTACTAAATGTTTATTTACAATGACTATTGACTAAGACTATAAAATGTCTTCCAATTTTTTTATGGTATGAGCTTTCATCAAGTAACCATATAGAATATACTTTGGAATGTGGTGTAAGGTGGTGGTACAAGCCTAAATTCTGTCATAGTTCTTTCCAGTTTTCTCTACAGTTTTTATTAAATAAAGGAATTATCACAGAAGTAAATTTTTCCCAATTTATTGAATATGAGTTATTGAGTTACATTGTTTCTTGTTGCATTTGCATTTCAGTTAAGATGTTGACTGACAAGATACATAGCAAACTAATGCAAATAAATGTATAAGACCAAGAGCCATGGAGCAACCAGAAAGGACCTGTGCTAAGTTCAAAAGCTACAAAAGCAAAAGTGAAATAATTAAGGAGCTTGTGTTTTAATATAACATGCATAAATATAAATACATAAAGGCATATACTTGACAAATACAAGGTTGTTTTTGAAAAGGAGAGTACTAGCACCTTGGGAGATCTGGAAAGCTTCATATGGAAGATGGTACTAAAACTGAACCTCAAAGAAAATCAGAGATTTTTAAGAGACAGAAGTAAAGAGGGAACATATTCCAGGCCAGGAAGACAGCCAATACAAAAGTTTTATCTGTCACATGTTCAGAATAAAAAAAGGGAACAGCATGGCTTTATCATAGATGGAAATACTATTTAATAGGATGAGAAATGCATAAAGAACCGGGTTATGAAAAAGAAGCAGTCATTTCTCTTCAGTGAGTGAAGAATAGAGTGAAAGTCAGACCTGCTCTTGGAGAAAATAACTTTGGGAGCAATGAGGATGAATCAGTGGAATATGACAAGACATGAAGCACTGAGGCCAAAAAGAGAGGCTATTGTAATGATTTAGGGAAAGAGGTGATAATGGCCTGAATCAGGATAGAGACTTTGAATTGTGAGCAAAGAACTTGTACAAGAGATGTGGGGGAAGAAAGCAGTAAAATTTAAAATTTGAATATATGAAACGAATGACAGTGAGAAGATTGGGATAAAACTAACATTCTGAAGCTAGGTGACCAAGAAGAGTGGTGTCCTAGACAATGATAAAGAAATCCAGCATTCATTACTAATTGTCTTTGGCTGCTATTGTGCTATACCAGCAGGGTTGAGTGGTTTGGGTAGATATCCTCTGTGACCCTGCTGCTCCAAAACTTACAAATTGCAGTGACTAAGTTATAACTTTATACCATCTTCAGTGCCACACATATCTTACTCCCAACATTTTATTTTATTTTTATTACCAGTACATATCTATCATGGCAAAGCACAAAAAGGGAAAAAATATGCTTTTTTGAGCTCAAGACAAAGTTTGAAATGTTTTCTCAGTGAAAAGAATCACCCTTAACTACTCTATATTTTTTTAAATGAATGGCTTTGGAAATTAGCTTTTGCTTGATATTTATTAATGAATTAATCCCCAAATTACAAGACAAAACAGCACTAATATGTGAAAAACTTGAGTGGCTTACCTGTGCTAACAAAAATTAAAAGTAACATCACCATTCCTGCACAAATATATTTTCAGAGCTCAAAGTACAATTTAAGCAGCATTTTTAGAGGGACCTTAAATGCAATTTCACAAGAGAATCCCTGTTTCAAAATCCATTTAAGTATACACTCTAAGCACTCTCACTTAATTTTCTTTTTTTTTAATTTAATTTTATTTAATAATAACTTTGTATTGACAGAATCCGTGCCAGGGTAATTTTTTTACAACATTATCCCTTGCACTCGCTTATGTTTTGATTTTTCCCCTCCCTCCCTCCACCCCACCCCCCAAGATGGCAAGCAGTCCTATATATGTTAAATATGTTGCAGTATATCCTAGATACAATACATATTTGCCGAACCGAACAGTTCTCCTGTTGCACAGGGAGAATTCTCACTTAATTTTCAATCGGA
Organism: Antechinus flavipes; assembly: GCF_016432865.1. Taxonomy (NCBI): domain Eukaryota; kingdom Metazoa; phylum Chordata; class Mammalia; order Dasyuromorphia; family Dasyuridae; genus Antechinus; species Antechinus flavipes. The sequence goes on from NC_067404.1 coordinate 24,669,460, forward strand.
AGTGATTATAATCTGCAAAGTAAAGACATGCTAAAAGGCAACTATGAAGAGAAGAATCCGATAAAATTCTATGAATGTCTTCTGAGTGACAAACATACACAAAACCATATGCTCGTGGGTTGATTTGGCAGTGTTTGGCAAGAGATGTCTTCAAAGATGAAGTATATAAAATCTCATTATGTTAATAGATGAACATTTACAATTTGATTTTGCATAGGGAAAACTAACTTGAAATGCCAGTCATGTGAAGTGATTTCTCCCCTTAGAACAACTCCATTCATGTTAAAAGACCCACTTTTTTTAATTTTTATTTAATAATTACTTTATATTGACACTCGTTTCTGTTCCAATTTTTTTCCCTCCCTCCCTCCACCCCCTCCCCTAGATGGCAAGCAGTCCTTTATATGTTGGATATGTTGCAGTATATCCTAGATACAATATATGTTTGCAGAACCGAACAGTTCTCTTGTTGCATAGGGAGAATTGGATTCAGAAGGTATAAATAACCCGGGAAGAAAAACAAAAATGCAGATAGTGCACATTCGTTTCCCAGTGTTCTTTCTTTGGGTGTAGCTGCTTTTGTCCATCATTTATCAATTGAAACTCAGGTCTCTTTGTCAAAGAAATCCCCTTCCATCAAAATATGTCCTCATACAATATCGTTGTCGAAGTGTATAATGATCTCCTGGTTCTGCTCATTTCACTTAGCATCAGTTCATGTAAGTCTCGCCAGTCCTCTCTGTATTCATCCTGCTGGTCATTTCTTACAGAACAATAATATTCCATAACATTCATATACCACAATTTACCCAGCCATTCTCCAATTGATGGGCATCCATTCATTTTCCAGTTTCTAGCCACTACAAACAGGGCTGCTACAAACATTTTGGCACATACAGGTCCCTTTCCCTTCTTTAGTATTTCTTTGGATATAAGCCCAATAGAAACACTGCTGGATCAAAGGGTATGCACAATTTGATAATTTTTTGGGCATAATTCCAGATTGCTCTCCAGAATGGTTGGATTCGTTCACAACTCCACCAACAATGCAATAGTGTCCCAGTTTTCCCGCATCCCCTCCAACATTCATCATTATTTTTTCCTGTCATCTTAGCCAATCTGACAGGTATGTAGTGGTATCTCAGAGTTGAAAGACCCACTTTTTAAAAAGGATGTTGTTGTTGTTGTTGCTATTATTATTATATTCTGAATTCTGCCAATAAAAATTTTGTATTTCTTTTCTTTCTTGATATATAATATATAACAATATTCTTGATTTTGCATTTTTGCCCATAAAATCTTAGCGATTTACTACATGGCCCTTTACAGAAAGTTTACCGCTCTCTGCATTGTACCAGGGTAGCCAGGTGGCCCATGACAGAACTTCTTAAAATTTTTCCACTCATGACCCTTTTGCCTGAGAAATGTTTGCATATGTATGTAAAATACATATACAAGTCAAACATTTACTGATAACAAATCATAATTTCATGACCCTCATGTTTAATTATGAGACCCATATAGGGTCATGAACCAGAGTTTAAGAAGCTGGGGAATAGAACACTAGGTCTGGAGTAAAGAAGACTAAATTCACATGTGTCTTCTGATATTTACTAGCTGTATAATTCTAGGGAAGTCACTTAGCAATGTTTGCCTCAGACCAGATTTTGCCTCTGGAGCACATTTTCCTAATATCTTGTGTAGCTTAGAGATTCATTGCTTTTAAGGCAAATTACCATGGAGAAAAATTAAACAATATTCTTCCTCTCATCATCCCTCATTATTTTAAAGTTTATTCAAATCATGTTGGAATTTACATCGTGGGGATTCCCATATTTCAAATAAAATTCTTGAGGTCATAGCTTATTTGTTCTAAATGAAACACAATTATCTTTCAACTCACTTATCAGAAACATTCTCTGAAAAGAAGCTATTGGTATATTAAAGACTCTACAAGTAGATAAGAGCAATTATGCATTCATTTAAAAATTAGACAATTATGGGTAAATTATGTCATTTAGTTAGTAGTTTTACAAAATGTAAATCTTTCCCACAAGTAGCTTTGCCCCAAATTGTAAGTTTGCTTCTGACCATCTGGTTCTAACAAAAGTGACAAGATTTCAGTTTTTCCCAATAACTGCTGAATTTGTAAAAAATGGGAATGAGGAAAAAAAGGGGAACGTTCTACAGAGAACATGGCTATTTTGGAAATAAATGATACATTCATTGGGATAAATTATAAGTTTTCAGGCACAGCTAGAAAAGCCCAGGACATAAATTTACTACTTCATTTCTTCAAAGAGGATACTTTTATGTTTGCACTATTCAATTTGATAGCATCTACTTTGTAGGCTGTTTGAAAAATATTGCACAAAATATGAAAAGGACCGTGATGCTTTTTTCAGCATAAGGAACTCCAGCATGTGGAAATTTGCTATTAATCAGTCATATTTGATTCTTGATGACCCCATTTGGTGTTTTCTTGACAAAGAAAGTGGAATGATTTGCTATTTCCTTCTCCAGCTCATTTTACAGATGAGGAAACCGAGGCAAACAGCTGAAGTGTCTTGACCAAGGTCACACAGCTAGTAATTGAGGCCAGATTTCAATTTGGGAAGATGAATTTTTGTGATTTCAAGCTCAGTACTCTATCCTCTGGTCACCTAGCTGCCACTAGTATGGGGAAGGAACACCACCTATCCAGAAGAAAACACAGCTGTGATGTAATTAGTCCAGAAGTCCCAGGAAGCACCCTGAGGTAATAAAGGATAAGTGCCCATTGAATTTAAGCATTGTTAAGCAATCCTATATGGTTACAAAGATAAAAAAAGAAACTTGTCTCTGCCCTAGAGGAGCTTATATTTTACTGGTATCAAGGATGTACAATATACACTGAGTAACTTGTGGGAGTTAGGAAAAATCCTCACCTTTTGAGATAGCTCTTGAACTGACTTGAATGGCAATGGTGATTCCAAAAATAGAGGGAAGCTGGTGACAGACAACATTAAAGATGGAGTTTTTGATACAGGTCATCCTGATGCCAATCCTAGTCCTTATCTTTAATGAATGGAGCTGCTGCTGTTTTTCAGAAATAAAGGATAGTTGTAATTTAGTTTATTTGGTACCTAAGACTCTCTGAGGTCTCAGTTACTATTGTCTGCTAGCTAGCATTCTTTTGCACTTTTTCACACATGTTCCTGCATTCAGCACATGATGAGACAAATAGGTTGTACAGTTCACAAAGAGCTGGACTTGGAGTCAGGAAAAACTGAGTTTGAATTCTATCTCAGACATTTAGTAACTCTGTGGGCAAGTCATTTAACTTTTTTTAGCCTCAGTTTCCTCATCTTTAAACTGGGGGTAATAATAATACTAGGTAGAGTACTAGTAGTAGCTAGGTAGCACAGTGGAAAGAGTGTTGATGCTGGTATCAGAAAAGCCTGAGGTCCCATCTGTAAAACAAGCTGAAGAAGGAAATGGCCAACCACTGCCAAATTGGATCATGAAGAGTCAGATGTGACTGAATGAAAACAAAGAGTACGACCTTCCTTCCAAGGTTGTTATAAAGATCGACTAAGATCGCATATCAGTATTTTGCATATTTCAAAATACTAAATAATGCTAGCTATTATAATAATAGAGATGATAAAAGCCAAAGAGATTTTAATAATTTCATTTGAAAATAGCATATTTCTATTTCAACTCTTTTGCTTATGCTGGGTCTTTTTATTCTCTTATATTTGTATTTATTTTGTTAACTATTTTTCCAATTGCATTTTAATCTACTTTTGTCACTGAGAGAGTTACTAAGCCAGCATTGTCAGTAGTCATTCTTTTTTGTTATTATATAGCTCAGAATTTGGTTTTTTCTGAACTTTTTCTCCCATGTTTATTTTTTTTTCAAGTTTTTTTTTAAAATTTTATTTTATTTAATAATAACTTTGTATTGACAGAATCTATGCCAGGATAATTTTTACACGACATTATCCCTTGCAATCACTTATGTTTCGTTTTTTCCCCTCCCTCCCTCCTCCCCCCCCCCAGGATGGCAAGCAGTCCTATATATGTTAAATATGTTGCAGTATATCCTAGATACAATACATATTTGCAGAACCGAACAGTTCTCTTGTTGCACAGGGAGAATTGGATTCAGAAGGTAAAAATAACTCGGGAAGAAAATCAAAAATGCAAATAGTCCACATTCATTTCCCAGTATTCCTTCTTTGGGTGTAGCTGTTTCTGTCCATCATTTCTCCAATGAAACTCAGTTAAGTCTCTTTGTCAGAGAAATCCACTTCCATCAGAATACATCCTCATACAATATCGTTGTCGAAGTGTATAATGATCTCCTGGTTCTGCTCATCTCACTTAGCATCAGTCCATGTAGGTCTCTCCAAGCCTCTCTGTATTCATCCTGCTGGTCATTCCTTACAGAGCAATAATATTCCATAACATTCATATACCACAATTTACCCAGCCATTCTCCAATTGATGGGCATCCATTCATTTTCCAGTTTCTAGCCACTACAAACAGGGCTGCTACAAACATTTTGGCACATACAGGTCCCCTTCCCTTTTTTAGTATCTCTTTGGGGTATAAGCCCAATAGAAACACTGCTGGATCAAAGGGTATGCACAGTTTGATAACTTTTTGGGCATAATTCCAAATCACTCTCCAGAATGGCTGGATTCGTTCACAACTCCACCAACAATGCATTAGTGTCCCAGTTTTCCCGCATCCCCTCCAATATTCATCATTATTTTTTCCTGTCATCTTAGCCAATCTGACAGGTGTGTAGTGGTATCTCAGAGTTGTCTTAATTTGCATTTCTCTGATCAATAGTGATTTGGAACACTCTTTCATATGAGTGGTAATAGTTTCAATTTCTTCATCTGAAAATTGTCTGTTCATATCCTTTGACCATTTATCAATTGGAGAATGGCTTGATTTTTTATAAATTTGAGTCAGTTCTCTATATATTTTGGAAATGAGGCCTTTATCAGAACCTTTAATTGTAAAGATGTTTTCCCCAGTTTGTTACTTCCCTACTAATCTTGTTTGCATTCGTTCTGTTTGTACAAAGGCTTTTTAATTTGATATAATCAAAATTTTCTATTTTGTGATTGGTAATGGTTTCTAGTTCATCTTTGATCACAAATTTCTTTCTCCTCCACAAGTCTGAGAGATAAACTATCCTATGTTCCTCTAATTTATTTATAATCTCGTTCTTTATGCCTAGGTCATGGACCCATTTTGATCTTATCTTGGTATGTGGTATTAAGTGTGGGTCCTTGCCTAATTTCTGCCATACTAATTTCCAGTTATCCCAGCAGTTTTTATCAAATAATGAAATCTTATCCCAAAATTTAGAATCTTTGGGTTTGTCAAACACTAGATTGTTATAGTTGACTATTCTGTCTTGTGAACCTAACCTTTTCCACTGATCAACTAATCTATTTCTAAGCCAATACCAGATGGTTTTGGTGACTGCTGCTTTATAATATAATTTTAGATCAGGTACAGCTAGACCACCTTCATTTGATTTTTTTTTCATTAATTCCCTTGAGATTCTCGACTTTTTATTGTTCCATATGAATTTTGTTGTTATTTTTTCTAAATCATTAAAATATTTTCTTGGAAGTCTGATTGGTATAGCACTAAATAAATAGATTAGTTTAGGGAGTATTGTCATCTTTATTATATTTGCTCGGCCTATCCAAGAGCACTTAATATTTTTCCAATTATTTAAGTCTGACTTTATTTGTGTGAAAACTTTTTTGTAATTTTGCTCATATAATTCCTGGCTTTCCTTTGGTAGGTAGATTCCCAAATATTTTATGCTATCAACAGTTATTTTGAATGGAATTTCTCTTTGTATCTCTTGCTCTTGGATTTTGTTGGTGGTGTATAAGAATGCTGAGGATTTATGGGGATTTATTTTGTATCCTGCTACTTTGCTAAAATTATGAATTATTTCTAATAGCTTTTTAGTAGAATCTCTGGGTTTTCTAGGTATACCATCATATCATCTGCAAAGAGTGATAGTTTGGTTTCCTCATTGCCTACTCTAATTCCTTTAATCTCTTTCTCGACTCTTATTGCAGAGGCCAGTGTTTCTAATACAATATTGAATAATAATGGTGATAGTGGGCAACCTTGCTTCACTCCAGATCTTACCGGGAAAGGTTCCAGTTTTTCCCCCATTGCATATGATGCTTACTGAAGGTTTAAAATATATGCTCCTAACTATTTTAAGGAAAAGTCCTTTTATTCCTATGCTCTCAAGTGTTTTTATTAGGAATGGCTGTTGGATTTTATCAAATGCTTTTTCTGCATCTATTGAGATGATCATATGGTTTTTGTTTGGTTGGTTGTTGATATAGTCAATTATGTTAATAGTTTTCCTAATATTGAACCAGCCCTGCATTCCTGGTATAAATCCTACTTGGTCATAGTGTATTATCCTGGGGATGATTTTCTGTAATCTTTTTGCTTATATTTTATTTAAGATTTTAGCATCAATATTCATTAGGGAGATTGGTCTATAATTTTCTTTCTCTGTTTTCAGCCTACCTGGTTTAGGTATCAGTACCATATCTGTGTCATAAAAGGAGTTTGGTAGGACTCCTTCAATCCCTACTTCTTCAAATAGTTTATTTAGCATTGGAGTTAATTGATCTTTAAATGTTTGATAGAATTCAGATGTAAATCCATCTGGTCCTGGGATTTTTTTCTTAGGGAGTTGATTGATAGTTTGTTCTATTTCTTTTTCTGAGATAGGAGTGTTTAGGATATTTACTTCTTCCTCTGTTAGTTTAGGCAAGCTATATTTTTGGAGGTATTCTTCTATTTCATTTAAGTTGTCGAATTTATTGGCGTAAAGTTGGGCAAAGTAACTCCTAATTATTGCTCTAATTTCCTCTTCGTTAGTGGTGAGTTCTCCCTTTTCATTTTTAAGACTAACAATTTGATTTTCCTCTTTCCTTTTTTTAATCAGATTTACTAAGGGTTTGTCTATTTTGTTGGTTTTTTCATAGAACCAACTCTTAGTTTTATTAATCAATTCAATAGTTTTTTTACTTTCAATTTTATGGATCTCTCCTTTTATTTTTTGAATTTCAAGTTTAGTGTTTGATTGGGGGTTTTTAATTTGTTCCTTTTCTAGCATTTTTAGTTGCAAGCCCAATTCATTGACCTTCTCTTTCTCTATTTTATACAAATAGGCCTCTAGAGATATGAGATTTCCCCTTATTACCGCTTTGGCTGCATCCCATACATTTTGGTATGATGTCTCATTATTATCATTTTCTTGGATGAAGTTATTAATTATGTCTATAATTTGCTGTTTCACCCAATCATTCTTTAGTATGAGATTATTTAGTTTCCAATTATTTTTTGGTCTACTTTCCTGTGGCTTTTTATTGAATGTAATTTTCAATGCATCATGGTCTGAAAAGGATGCATTCACTATTTCTGCCTTACTGCATTTGAGTTTGAGGTTTTTATGTCCTAATATATGATCAATTTTTGTATAAGTTCCATGAACTGCTGAAAAGAAGGTGTACTCCTTTCTGTCCCCATTACATTTTCTCCAGAGATCTATCATATCTAATTTTTCTAGTATTCTATTTATCTCTTTGACTTCTTTCTTATTTATTTTGTGGTTTGATTTATCTAATTCTGAGAGTGCAAGGTTGAGATCTCCCACTATTATAGTTTTACTGTCTATTTCTTCTTGCAGCTCTCTTAATTTCTCTTTTAAGAATTTAGATGCTACACTACTTGGTGCATATATATTTAATATAGATACTTCTTCATTATTCATTCTACCCTTTAGCAAGATATAGTGCCCTTCCTTATCTCTTTTGATTAGATCAATTTTTGCTTTAGCTTGATCTGAGATCAGGATGGCTACCCCTGCTTTTTTGGCTTCACCTGAAGCATAGTAGGTTTTGCTCCAACCTTTTACCTTAACCTGCATGTATCTCCCCACTTCAGGTGTGTTTCCTGTATACAACATATTGTAGGATTCTGGCTTTTAATCCATTCTGCTAACCGCTTCCTCTTTATAGAGGAGTTTACCCCGTTCACATTTATGGTTAAAATGACCAATTCTGTATTACTTGCCATCTTGTTAACCCCGGTTTATGCTTTTCTCCCTTCTTACCCCCTTATCCCACTTCCCAGTATTAAGCTTGTGAGCTCCCCTTGCTTCTCACAGCCCTCCCTTTTTCAGTATCCCTCCCCTCCCTTAGAGTTCCCCCCCAACTTGCCCCTTTCCCTCCCAGTTACCGTATTCCCTTCCACTTAGCTTATTCCTTCCTTTTTCACTTTTCCCTTCTCACTTTTCAATGAGGTGGGAGAAGTTTCACCATAGATTGAATATGTCTAAAATTCTTCTCTTAATGCCAATTCTGAAAGCAGTAAAATACTCACTATTTTCATCCCTCTCCATTCTTTCTCTCAGATATACTAGGTTTTCTTTGCCTCTTCATGAAATGTAGTACCCCCACTATCCCTTTTTTCTAGTACAATGTCCTTTCCACATCTAGTTTCTAGAACAAGGTATACATGTATTCTTTATACATCTTTACAGCCGAAATATAGTTCCCAAGATTAATCTTTACCTTTTTAGATTTCTCTTGAGTTCTGTGCTTGTAGATCAAATTTTTTGTTAAGTTCTGGCTTTTTCATCAGAAATAGATGAAATTCGCTTATTTCGTTGAATGTCCATCTTCTTCCCTGGAAAAAGATGCTCAATCTTGCTGGGTAAGTTATGTTTGGTTGCATACCAAGTTCCTTAGCCTTTCGGAATATCATATTCCAGGCCCTTCGATCCTTTAATGTGGATGCTGCCAGATCCTGGGTGATCCTTATTGTGGCTCCTTGATACTTGAATTGGGTTTTTCTAGCCGCTTGCAGTATTTTTTCCTTTGCCTGAGGGTTCTGGCATTTGGCCACTATATTCCTTGGTGTTTTGATTTTAGGATCCCTTTCAGTAGGGGATCGATGAATTCTTTCAATGTCTATTTTACCTTCTGTTTCTATGACTTCTGGGCAGTTCTCTTTGATAATTTCCTGGAAAATAGTGTCCAGGCTCTTTTTTTCATCATACTTTTCTGGAAGTCCGATGATTCTCAGGTTGTCTCTCCTGGATCTGTTTTCCAGGTCTGTTGTCTTCCCCAGAAGGTATTTCACATCCTTTTCCATTGTTTGATTTTTTTGGATTTGCTTGACTGATTCTTCTTGTCTCCTCGAGTCATTCAATTCCAATTGTTCGACCCTGATTTTCAGTGAGGTATTTTCTTCACTCACTTTTTTAAGATCTTTTTCTAATTGTCCAATTGAGTTCTTTTGTTCTGTGGAATTTTTTTCCATTTCGCCAATTTTGTTTTCCAGTTCACCAATCCTATTTTTCAAGGATTTGGTTTCTTTATCCACTCTCTCTTTAACTGACTTCTCCAGGCTCTTTTGCCAAGCCTCCCTCTCCTTTTGCCAAGCCTCCTTCCCCTTTTGCCGAGCCTCCCTCTCCTTTTCCCATTTTTCTTCTAGCTCCCTTGTGAGAGCCTTTTTAATTTCCTCCATGAGATTCATCTGTGCTGAGGGACATATGGTCTCCTCCTTTGGGGATTCACCTGGGGACTGTTTGTTTTTAGTCTCCTCAGGGTTTGGAGTCTGCTCTTTATCTGTATAAAAGCTGTCCAGGGTTAAATTCTTTTTCAGTTTCTTGCTCATTCTGTCTATTTATCAAAGACAAACTATCAAAGAAACAGAAGGAAAAAAACCCCTTGAATGGAGGCTGCTTTCTTTGGGGGAGGGGCAGGGTATTCGTGAGGCACGGGTCCTACTGTGCTATGGCGCCTGCGCTCTGAGATCCGAGCGGGCTGAGACACTGTGGGGGAGGGGTGGCCAGGTCCCGAGAAACTCCAGCTGTTTGGGATTGTATTCTTCACCCCCGGTGTTTTTAGCTTCTCTGCTGGGCTGCTGACTTGCTCCTGTAGCGAAGCTCTCCCCGCAGAGACGGCTGTGATCGCGCCCCACCCCCTCTCCACTCTACCCGGTTCTGAGCTGCTATCTGTGCTCTGGTTGCAGCTGCTGCCCGCAGACTGCTTCCAAATACCGTCCCCGCCCTCGCGCAAAAACAGACCTTTCTTGACGAGTCTCAAGGATGGTTTCTCTTGGTAAGTAATTGTATGGTTTTTTTTCAGTCGAGCATTAATTCAGAGGCATGAAATGAAATGAATAGTGAGAGAAAAACCCGGAGGTTACACAGAAGTGTATTTCCTCTCCGCCATCTTGGCCGGAAGTCCTTCTCCCATGTTTAAAAAAAAGAGAAGCAGATGGAGGGTGGTCATGAGGCTCCTGGCTGGAACTAGCCCAGAAGGAGAGGTGGCTTGATACCCTTAATTGGCCTTTCTTTTCTTTTTGTTTTCAGAGTTTAACAGTATTTTATTTTTCCAAATACATGCAAAGATTATCTTCAACATTCACTTTTGAAAAATCTTGTGTTCCAAATTTTTCTCCTTCCCTCTTTCTATCCCCCTCCCTGAGACAGCAAGCAGTCTGACATAGGTTAAACATGTGCAATCTTTCTAAATATATTTCCATTTTTGTCATGTTATGCCAAAAAAAAAATCAAATCAAAAAGTGGAAAAAACACAAGAAAGAAAGAAAAAAAAAACAAACAAGAAGATACATAGCAACAACAACAAAAAAGGTGAAAATATTATGTTTGATCCACACTCAGTTCCCACAGTTCTCTCTGGATGCAGAGGGCATGTTCCATCCCAAGTCTATTGGAACTGGCGTGAACAGCCTTGTTATTGAGAAGAGCCACGTTCATCAGAACTGATCATCTCATTACCTTGTTGTTACTGTGTACAGTGTTCTCTTGGTTCTGTGTGGTTCACTCATATGCTGGGTTTTTAGAGAGAAGCTTTGGAATCAATTGCTCAGCTTGGTGTGCCACAGCAGAGGAGGGACTGTGCTCTCTGAACAACACAGAATTGCAGTGGTTCAAAAGAAACATGAGTATTCCAATTTAGAGACATCTCCCCTCCAAATGTTCATGTGGACTCTTTGTACCCAACCTGAGGTTTCTGAGCTTGTCCTGGTCTGATCAGCCTTAGTTGTTTGCACTACCTTAATTCCAGTATGATGATGCCATTTTGGTTCTCTCTGAGAATGCAGTACAACAATCAACCAACCAAACAGCATTATAAGTTAGAGCAGAGACAAGAAACTTGGAATCTCTGATTCTGAATCCCCAAACATGGCTTGCTTGTATAATCAGTGGCCACCTTGTGGTAGTTAAACTTTCAGCTTGAACATTCTCATTTGTACAGAAGAACTAATAATGCCTAACCTGCCCCCTCCCCCCAATTCACAAGGTTTTCATAAAGCTTAACCTGTTTGGGTTGGAAGAAGGAAGAAATGAATTAATGGAAGTGGAATTATATAAATGTGAGCGATTGACCACAAAATTTCAGTTAGCAAAGATCTCCATAGTCATGGCACCTACAACAGTACCTGAAAAAGAATTCTTGCTACTTGTGGCCATCCATTCCTTGAAGACCTCCAAAGGCTGCGATAACTGATCTTTGCCTCCAGCATTCCTTTTCTCTTTGGTCTCCTAGCACTTCTAGTTCCCTGAAACAATTTTGATTTTAAGCTAGAGCTAGTGGACAAACACCAAGTTTCAAAAAGCCGAATAAGCCCAAATGGGGCCTACTGAGAAAAACCCAATGCTTTCTAAAGCAGCTCCATTCCATTCTGTGAATATTCTAACTGTTAGGAAATCTTTTTTTTTTTAACATGAACACTAGATGAGCCTCTCTGTAACTTTGCCCCCCTTTCTCTTAGTTCTGTCTTTGGGGGCAGAAGAGAACAAACTTAATCACTCTTCCATACAAAATCTTTCAAGTACAGCTATCACACGCCCCTTGGGCCTTCTCTTTTCCAGGCTAAACAGCCTCAGTTCCTTTAAGTGATTTTTATATAACAGCTCTTCTGGCAGAGCTGGACTAATTCACTTGAGGAGGTATTGTTGTGCCCCAGTTCTCTTTAATTGGTTCAGTCTCAGTTTCCCTAATTGTTCTGCCTCAGTTTCCTTAACTGTTCTGCTTCAATCCCTTAGTTGCAAAAGCTCCCTCCGGTTCATTAAGACTGAGGACCATTTGCTCTAAGGTTATAAATTGTCAATGTGAGACTCAAGCTAAGGGGGAATTCAGACTTCCTGGCTCCTAACTCCTTCTGTCCTCAAGAATTTATGGCACTACTCCCCTCTAAATTTCCCTAAAGATAAGACTATCTGCGATACCTCATTGACATCTTTACTTCTGTTTATTCAGATATCCTGACTCTGGCTTCCTAGTTCTCCTCCCCACCCCACGTCAGGACCAGATTGATAGTCTGTTCCCACTTTCAATGTTCTGTCTCCGCCCCTGCCTTGGTCTACACCTGTAGCTGAACCATGTGCGTATATGTCATTGAAAATTTATATTCACCACTGGATACTTTTGAGATGAGAGTCCTGTCCAGCAATCAAACTCTCCAATTAATAAAATATTAAAAACTCTCTAATCTCCAGATCTTGCCTCATTTTCTCCAGCATTACAGTATAAGTTGCTAAAAACCATGACAGTTGTTTTTCTTCCAAGTAGAGAAAATTCATTTGGAACTAGAACGGGAGGGTAGAACTTCTGATATAGAAAAGAGTTTCAAAAAGCTGTCTGACTAGAGAGAAAAGAGTTGGAGAGAGAGCACAGTGCAGCAACAACAGTGGCAGATGGAGGTCCCTTCCCAGTATTCTTAGTGCCTGAAGCTTTTTCATTTCCATGGCTCACGGCTCAGACTTTGCTTATTAAAAGAATCCAGAAGAGAATTACCAAATTCAGGCTTCTCTGAGAAATCATTGGAACAGTGGTAAATGAACTACTCCATTCTCTATTTCTGTTTTTCTGTTTGGGGGTATTGTGGCAGCAGTGAGTGTTGAGGTTAATCACTAAGGGTTGCTTTGGGTTTTGCCTGCTAGTTATTTACTTTTTCTAACAGTGATTTAATAAAGATAAGATGGAATAAAGAAGGATATACTGTAACAAATAATGGAATCCACAGAAAGTACTAAAATTTGACCATTCTTTCCAAAAATTCCAGAAATTCAAGCATCTATGTTATTGTAGATGAGGATGCTCCTATCAACTGAGAAGGTGAAAATCCTCTACTGCTTTATTCTGCAAGTGCATACAACACCAAAATAATATTAACTGACATTGAGTGGTACTCTAAAGTTTTCAAACCATCCTTTGTACAGAATGTCATTTGATCCTTACAAGAATTTTCTGATGTAGGTAGTAAAGAGATTATTCCCATTTACAAGTGAAGAAACTAAGGACCAGAAAACTCCAGCCCATAGTGTCCTGTGTTTTTAATCTGTTGTGGGAAAGTAGTGAATATGCTCATTACTTAGAACTAGCTAGGCTCAGGACCAGTCTTTTCGCAAAACCAGTCTTGTTTTCTCCATTACTTCAAGAAGGAAAAAAAAAAAAAAACTAGGGGTGAGGGAAGAGGAAGAGTGGTGTGCTGAATAGAAAGAACCCACATTTAGGAATTTTTACTGTATCTTCTTATCTCCCTTTCCCCCTTCAAGGGAATTACAGATTTCTTTCCTTTTCCCAAAGCTCTCTATCCCTTGGTCTCAGGCAGATTTCTAGCCCCCTACAGAATTTTTTTTTGTTTTCTACTGGAGCTGATGGACAGATATTAATTTAGAAAGAACAGAATGAGCCCAAATGGGGCCGATTGAGAAGATAAGTGTTTCACTTTTGTAATCTATATTCCCTTGTATACAGCAGCTGAAATGATTCTCAGTTCTGGTTTTGGTTTCTCAAGTTTCTCTGCTTTCCTGGGGACTTATTCCTTTTTTCTTCCCTAGCACATCCCTTTTATGGGTGATATTTACTTTGTAGTCAGTAAACTAAACCAAATGGATGATACCTTCAAACACTGGAGCAACAAAGATTAGATTTTTTAAAAAATAGAACTTCGGAGTCAGTCAGCAAGCATTTATGCAGTGCTTCTGATGCACCAGGCCCTGTGCTAATTTCTGAGGACACAAAGACAAAAGAATAACCATCCTTGCCCTTGAGGAACATATAGTCTAGTTAGGGGAGATCATATGGATATAAAATAATTATCTTATTGAGACTCCCCAAAGAGAAAGTGACAAGAGCTACATGCAGAGACAGACATTGAAATATAAGAGGGAAGCTCTTATCGATGTATACGAAACATTTATAAATAGAAAGGGTCACAGACTTGAATAGCTCAGTTGCATCTAAAAAAAAGTTGGAAAATAATGAGCTTCTCTCTTGAGCATAGACCTTTCAAACCTTTGCCTCTATCTGTTCAAATGTGTAAGACTCCCAAAGGAGCCTGGAATGTACAACTTGTTGAATAACCATCAGATGAAGTCTTTTAGTGATGGAACCTTGTTTTGAAACCAAACAGAACAGAAAAGGCTTAATTTCTCCTCCCTCTTGCCTGGGAGGTAGACTAACCAAAGAGTTCTGATGCAATCTAATTGCTTGTTAGATTGCACAAACAATGGCTTGGGCCAATTCTAGACTAAGGATCATTGCCTCTCCTGAAAAAGCGCATGAGAACTCCAACTGAAAAGAGCATTGTAACATACTGCTGAGGCCAAATGACTAAAGGTAATGGAAGAGTGTGACTACTCATCAATGAGTGAGATCCAAGGAGTCTAGCAGAATCTACCCATCCAGCAATAATGCTGCACAAAAGCCAAGCCACCTGCCCAACAGTCACGCCACAGAGCACCTTTACCAGTCCAGCTCAGCTGTAGCTAATTCTGCTAGTGAAGCAGCCAAGTTACCAACAGCCTGACAACACTGACCTATACAGCTTGGATTCCATACCCCTAGTTGAACAACAGAGCAACTTATCCATCACTACTGCCAAGTTCTCCAAGAGACTTTGTGAGGATTTCCTGGAAAAAGAAAGCCTGGCAAGTCTCTATACGTACAGAATTGTGTGTTCTTTTTGGAATGTTTATTCATTGGCAAATAACTGTCATGAAAACTTTTGATGACTTACCCAGGACGATTTCGATTTGAAAGCATGATTACAGTAATAAAGAAATACAGGATCTACCTCTCTGTATAGTTATAGAAAGATCACCACTTAATCATTAAAAAGGAGAAAAATTATTAGTAGATTTTTTTCAGAGCAAGTGACTAGAGGGAGTGCCTACACCAGTACAATCACAGATACAGACAACAACAACAACAATAATAATATTCACAGTAACTATGGCTGACACAGAGGCACATCAGTTATGCCTTGTTTCACATTTAGTTCCCTGGGTGTGGCCAGAGTGCTAACATTTTCTAGAATCATACTTTCTAAAAGACTTGACTTCCTCCCTCTGGGGGAGTGCAATTTTTCCTCTGGAGCCCAGCCTCTGAGTATGGGTACGTACCATACTAGCAGGTCTTCCTTACTTTCTGAATGGCTTGCCTGCACCCCCACTTCCAATCTGATGCCATACACTTCCTCAGGATTGTAATGTCTCCACCTGCTGAGACATTATGTTGATGTGAAAAAATTCTCTCTTATTCTGACCTCCCTGACCACCTTCTAACCAACATAATAAGTGTATAAGTAGCCAGTGTGAAGGGATAATAGCAAGAAATCAGGTTATGTCAATGATACTGTCTGCCTCTCCAGTCCTCCCCATCACTACCTGCCTTCCTTCATCCTTCCAACTATCCCCTTGCCATCTTCCTTTGTAGCCCCTTTTTCCACTTATCACAACACTGTTTGCTTCCACAACCTCTGTGGTTATTAAAGTGTGAGTGCAGCCTCATTTCTTACTGCCATCATGATCTTTCCCAGAAAGTACCTAAAGGACCAGGTATGATTGTCTCTGTTCATAAATTATCAATTTTAACAATTTAAGTCAACAATTTTATATGACAAGTTTAAGTTAACAATTATATATATATATAATATTTATTATAATATAATGTATAGATGGGAAATATAGATGAAATAGATTCAATATATAAGATCATATATAACAGATATATAATATTATAATAAAATGATAGTAATGTCCCTCTAGAGTCCGCTGTCTGTGTCTCTGCCTGTGACCTCCCATCTGACCTTCTGGTACCACATTGATAAGACTTCCCAAATTCATGACTTTTCACCTGTTTGGGCTTCTTGTTGACCACTTCTGGGATCTTGCTGTGTTGTGGGTTCCTTTAGATCCTAGCCATCCCAGTTTAGCTTGTCCCCTTACCACCATTGATAATAAGTTCCCCAAATTCATAGTACACAGATAGCTTTGAGCCTGGCATTCTATTAGCTTTAAGTTCCTAAATAAATTCAAAAGCAAAATACCACTGGTTTAAATTTAATTCTCAGATTCATGGTTACCCATTAGAACAATTAATGGCAGTGGCACGAGGGTGAAAAAGTCATACACCCTAAAGGTATTTTGATCCCCAAGTGGAATGAGCTGGGATTGTTAAGAGTGTTCCAGTTGGAGGTCATGTGCCAAGATAGAGGCAATTGGTCAAAAATGGTATAGAGATTCATGTTCGGGTTGGTCTCTCTCCTCAGAATCCATCTACCTCTGAGACTATGATTCCATAAAGATTTTTGTTATTATTGTGGAGTCATTTTTTCAGTTGTTTCTGATTCTGCTACCACCTTTGGAGGAAGGGATTTTCTTGGCAGAGATCCTACAGTAGTTTGCCATTTCCTTATCCAATTCATTTTGCAGATGACTAGCCCAGGCAAATGGAGTTAAGTGACATGCCCAGGGTCATAGAGCTAGTGTCTGAGGCTAGATGTGAACTCAATAATTTCAAGTCTTCCTGACTTCCCATCCAGCATTCTGTCCACAGTGACACCTAGCTGCCCTCTCCACAGATTAAGTAGTGAAAATAAATGTGGAAGACGGCTCATGGAATTGTTAACAAATCTCATGGGCTATCCTCACAAGCATTCCATTGTATGAAACTCTCCACAATCATGGGATCATAGATCAAAAGTTACCAGTGATCTTAGACTTCATCTAGACCAACCCCTTCATTTTAAAAGGGAAGCTCAAGATCACAGTGAACAAGTAGCAGAGATGGGATTTGAAATCAGGCCCCCTGTGACTGACTGTCAAACTCAAGCTCTTTCCATGGCCTTACAAAACCTTCTCAGATCTTCCCAGGAAAACCAGAGTGCTGACACTCTTTAGGTGGTCCTAGAAAATATTCCAGCTGGGCAGTGCTATCAAACCCTTCTTCAGTGCCTCCGGTGGCATGTGGATTTTTGGGGTAAGCTTCCAAAGCTTGGGTGCAGCTGCTCACTGATATCAAAGATTTGCAGGGAAAACTAGGCCCCATAGAAGAACAGCTCCTGAAGTGCAGCTTTGAGTGACTGGAGTGATTGTCAACTCAAATCAATAGAGACAGGAGATCAGAGGAGTCCCCCTCACTCCCACCTCAACTGAGGCAAACATTCCTTCTGATCTGCTGGAGCAAAGGAACTCGGCAATGAATGTGAGAAGAATCTCAAGGCAATGTATCATTAAAAGGATTATGCTGGCAGATGGCTTATGTTGGAAACAAAAAACATTGGCTCTGACTCAGAGCTGCAGACATGTACGAGGCCAGCTTCTATCTTTACTGATTCTGAGTAGAAATTAGCAAATTTATTGCACTTTTCTCATTTCTTGCCCATATTAATGGCACAAATAAAATAAGTGCTGCTTTCTTGTTAATTGAGGTCAATAAAACACGGTGGCCTCCTTATGTCAAGGTCTCCAGCTCCTTGAGCCAGCCTGCAAAAGGCGTGACAAGATGGTTCTCTGCATAATTATCACCTCTCTCATCCTTTTATCAGTGCTGATCTAGGAATGCAGGGAACAACACATATTATTCGGACTCTGTTCAAAGCAGGCCAGGGCAGAAGGCCAGGGAGGCAGGCCGAGATGAATACCAGCCTTGGAACCAAGAAACAAATGTTCGCATCCAGATAAGGAGAAAAAACTGGATGAGCAAGCAGTATCAACTCATTATGTTGCCTGCCTCTGGTTTATTGCCTTTTGTTAAAATGTAGATTATGAAAATTAATTACCAGAGATTATACTGCTTTTCTCCAGTGGAGAGGATATGTCTACTTAAAGACAAATTACCAGAATGATTGAAGGGGGACACTGTTCTCTTTGAAAGAGAACATTTCCCCCTTCATTTCCATTTTAAGTAGTCATTTAGGGTGATCCAATGTGGATTATGTTGTTGCAGTCTTTCTAAATGTTTTTTCCTTGGGTCCTTATTTCTCTGATATAAATCTTCTCTTTTACTTAAGCTTTGCTTCAGAGATTGGTATCATAACTCAGCATTTCAAGGACTTTCCAGCTCTCACATTACAAATACTATAAAGAATATCATATTCTTTGATCTGCACCCATCATATTGAATTAGGTTCTCAAAGTTGGAAGGGTACTCAGAGGCCATTTAATTCAACATTGACCTGAGCCTGATTCCCCCTACAGTAATTCAGCAAGCAGTTAACTCATGTCTGCACAAAAACCTCTAATAAGGGAGATCCCACTAGCTCCCAAGGCAAGCCATTTTACTTTTGGAGAATTCTTATTCTGAGGAAATTTTCTGGGCCTCAAGCTTAATTGGCCCCATTGCAAACTTCTACCCATTGCTCCTATAGCAAGAATTCTTAATCTGGGGTTTATTAGCCTTTTTGTATCTAAACATAGATTTTGGATAGACAATTAGATAACTGCATTTCAATAAAAATTGTTTTCATTTATAATCCTCCCTGTTTCAAAACATTATTTTGAAAAGCTTTACTGGCCTACTAGAAGCACAGCACAAAAGAGGTTAAGGATCTGAGCCATGTGGGGATTTATAGCAAAGTTGGTTATGTACACTCGTTAAAAAATACAGTGGTGAAGGTATAGTTTTGTTGTTGACAGAGATATATAATAAAAGAAGAAATGGGAGCTAGGTGGGTACAAAATGATGACATTGCTTGATTTTCTCACCCTTTTTTATGTTAAGCCTGAGAAGAGTTAGAGAATTGATAAACTTAATTTAGATAGTTGTCTGGGTCAGAGGACAGCAATCTCTACCAGGTCTAAGAATCCAGTGTAAAATCTAGGTACCCTGCTCTTCTTTATGGAATACAGAATAGCTAGCCCACTTTCAAATTATTTCTTCATTCTATATTCATTCAATGTCATAGCTTACAAGTCCTCACTAATATATTTTTTCTTATTAGTCAGCCAAGAGCACAATTAGTGTACAGGAAAGGCATTTGAAGAACTCTAATGAAGTAGCAGTAAGACAAACCCAGGGCATATCCTTTCACAAACTAGCTCTCCCTTTCTTATGGGTTTTTCTACATCATTCTGCTGGTCTTGTCCTCTCTACTGGGCAATGTACCAGCTTCTGGGATTTACCTTGTCAGGTCCATCAGTTAGCCATCTCAGGACCAATTTGTTAAGGTGTGATGAATAAAAGCTTTAGTCTGATAAGGGTAAACTCACAGCTCTTCAGTCATAGCTAGATGAAATCTAGATAACAACAACAAAAATCACACCGAAAGCCAAACAAACCTTAAACAATCTGCAATTAAGTGATTTCTTTTTTTTTTATTTCCAAACTATGAAGGTATCTATTTCCAATGTCTCATATTTTATAACTGAATAATTGTTCAATTTACATATCTAAGTTTATTAAGGATTGTGTTTTTATTATATACAAATGGGTATTGATAGGTCTGTTTTTATTGTGCTGAGGAGTCTCTTAATATTTTATGTGCTTAGGAGTCCAATTTGAAATACATTATTTTTTATTACTCCCTCAAGAATTCCCCTATAGACTATGTTCTGATAGTTCCCATTAAATACTTCTCTAGAGCAAAGGTGTAATTGTTTTGTCAGCTTTACTGTCATACTGAGACGAAGACTAAAAAAAAATTCCAGTAGAGTTAGGGATTTAGGAGACTCAAGAGTTGCTGCTTGTTGAGGAGATTTTGGCGGGGAGGAGTAATTATCATCTGCTTGCCTAGACTATTTGTCATATCCTTGGCTAAGTTGGCTGCCCTTCTATAGGCATTCCTCCATCTTATCATTATTTTTAATAAAATGTGGCACCCAGAACCAATGTGGTTAGAACTAAGGAAGAGTACTACAGGATCGTCACTTCTTTAACCTCAGGGCAGGGAGGGGAAGAGAGCTAGCATTTATTAATCTCCTACCATGTACTAAGCAAATATCTTCTCATTTAAACCCTCGACAACCCTAAAAGATAAGTGATATTATGATCTCCATTTTACAGGTGAGGAAACAGAGACAGGTAGAGGTAAAATGACTTGCCTATCTGGGATCACACAGTTAATAAGCATCTGGCACTAAATTTGAACTCAGATTTTACCAGCTTCAGGTCTAGCATTCTATTACTATGTTACCTAGTTGCCTTTTAGATGCTATGCAACTTAAAGCCGCTTTTGTGACTTACATGTCATATATAACATTGATTTGTTTGAGCTTATAGTACACTCAGACCTTCAGATCTTTTTTCTAGCTAAACTTCTCTGATCCTTCATTTGTGAAATTCATATTTTTTAAGCCATGTATAAAATTTTACATTTATTCCCATAAAATTTCATCTTACTAGATTTGGTATAATGTTTTGGGCTGTTAGGATCTTTGGGATACTGACTCTGTCCACTGTATCGGCTGTTCCTAGCTTTGTGCATCTTGCAGTTGTTTTAAGCATGTCATCCAGGACTTTGTCCCAATCATTGACAAATATGTAAAACAGCACAAGACCAAGTACAAATCATTGGGGTATTTCCACCAGAGACTTTCTGGGCCATGAGGCATTGTGGACAGAGTGCTGAACTATAAGTCAAAAGTACCTGGTTTTGAATCTTGTCACATATACTGTTTTCTTGGGCACATCAAAACCTCATTGAGCCTCAGTTTCCCTACTTATAAAATGAATAACAGCACTTGACTCACAAGTTCAGAAGTGTTTTGCACATCTTAAAGTATCATATAAATGTCATCCAATATGAAGATGATGAACTTTTGGGTCCTGCCATTCAAGCAGGTAAATCTGTGCATAGACTACAATGGAATAAGATTAAGACATAGATCATGCAGGTTAGTGCCTGAGAACTTGATATGCATGGCTGGATCTGATAGTATCTCTTCCTCCTTCGTTAATTGTAGACAAATATTGACTGAGGGCTTAAAAAACAGTGAAGATCATAAAAGGGGGAAAAACATTTATTAAGTTTTAAAACAATGATTTCAAAAAAAAATTATGTTAAAACTACATTTATCGAGTTTACAAATCCAGTTAAAAACAATTTAATTTTAAAAGACTTTCACTGAATCTAAAAAGCTATTTTTATTAACTTAATTGTTTTGAATTCACTGTTTTGGAACTCAATAAAAGTGTTTTTATTACCTTCATTTAAAAACAACAACAACAACAAATCAAAACAACTACACTTAATCTTCTATTTGAATTAAAACAGTTCCTATCAATCAACTGGGTCCATCCATTTGCAAATAGGACAGTTTGGCCTAAATTACCCAGCTAGCATTTGGTGGCAGCTTCTAGAACTAGAGGCCTTGGGACTCAGGGAAATCACTAATCGATGTAAATAAAGTACAGGGAAGAAAGAAGAGGACCAATTCTCATAGCTGGACTTCATACTCAGTCTTCCCTATGATGTGTTTGTTTTTGCTCTCTCAGCCTTTCCCAGAGTCATTAAGATGGTGACCTCTTTCTCTCTGCTATTCGCCTCAGTCCTTCTCTGACTTCCAGAATACCATGAGTTTTTCCCATCTGGATTTCACTGGCTCAGACATGGCTAAAGCCACCCTCCCTTTAACCTTACTTTATCTTATCCAAGGTAGAGGTGGCTGTTGTTTCTAAAATGGCTGTACCAGGGTAGAAGGTCACACGACAATGTTATTCTAAGAAATGCCTGGTCTTGGAATGGTGCCGGCACTGTTTTTCAAAGCTCATCAGATCTTGATCCTGTTTAACTAGCTTTGCCACAAGACCAATCTGTGTGTGTTCATCTGGAGAGGTCTGACTACAGACACCATATGGCTTGAAATAACCTCAGGTAGGAAGGGAGCTAACCCACATGGCCAAGCCTCATACCCAGCCTTCTCTGAGATCTTCAGAAGATAAGTCCATCTTTTCTCTCTCCTTCCATTTGCCACAAAATGATGGCCATGTATACAAAAAGGGTGAGCAAATAGATGAGATTGGATACCTTAAGACATTGACATAGCTACAGTTATTCTCATGAGTAGGGGAAAGGAAAATTACAAGTTTTAGTATAATAACTTATTCATGCATATTTTTGAGAGGGAACCAAGTAGTACTGGAGTGATCCCAAAGTCTAATGATTAGACTCCCATTAATTAGGGGTCAGCAACTTTTATCAGCCTCATAGTCATTTCATCTCCAGAAGTAACTCAAGTCAGAGACAGTGCTTGTGTCAGGCATAATGGGCTTCAGTATCAGATGTCAGTGTTGAGCTTTCCTGTGTGGGCTGTTGTTTTTCTCTCTCTGGTGTTTTGGAAAAATGACTCAATTTTAAAAAATACTGACAAACATTTACTTTTTATCAAAAAAGTAGGAGGTTTTTTATGCTGAGTTAACTTGTTTGTTGATTTTGACAAAGAATTATCTAAAAGTGAAGTCCTATGTTATGAAAAAAATCTTACTGAATCTTGAGACTAATTTTAATATCTAAAACTTGTCATTTTTCTCATAGGATCAATCATTGACCCATAGATTTGAAGCTGGAATGGACCCTCAGGCATCTGCTACAATCCCTTCATTTTATGGATAGGGGAACTGAGGAGAGATGGAGAGAGCTGCAAAGTGACCTCTACATTTACTTGATATCGTGTCCAACTAAATGGTCCACCATGATGCTTCCTGTCCATTCCTTCTTTCCTTTTACCATAGATTGTATGGCATTATCTGTTACTAGACTTTCATTACCATAGATACATATATAAATCAATGGATCATTAAAAAAAAAAAAGCTTTTATTATCACTGTGCTAAGTACTGGGAATAGAAATATTTAAATGGATTGTCCCCTGACCTCAAGTAGCTTACAATCTAGAAAGGGAAGATAACACATAGATAATGCTGCTCAGAGAGGAATATGATTATGAAAAGGTATAAGGAGGGTTTAGGAGGTAGAGATGCAAACAGGCAGAATATGGCAGGCAGGAAGTGAAGATAGTCAGGGCAGAGCACTTGATAGGATATAGAATTGAAATTCAGTCTGGTGTCCAGGGTCAGCCATTAGATATAGCCAGATAAGTGGGCTAAGTTGTACATACACAATCATTTATTCAATAGGTTTGCTTCTTTAGACTGGTGGGCATTCCAAAACTGAGCGGATTAAGTTAACCAGGGGACTAGACTTGAGGTCGCTGAATCCATTTGAGAGGAGGAGGCTGTCATTGATGGTAGGGGAATGGTGACATGAGTCAGGTAGGTGGTCTGGCTTCTGTTGCCTGCTCCAGGTCTTCCCTCCTGCCAATCCTTTCTATATACTGCTATTAGATTTATAGCATTTAAACATACAAATCCAATAACTACCCTGTTAAAAAGCCTTCATTGCCTACCCAAAAAAGTCTAGACTGACTATTGAGTATGGCATTCAAAGCCTTCCACAATTACGTACCAGCCTACCTCTCAAACTCTTTCTCTACTTATATACTATGCTCTAGCCAATGTGACATACATCCTTTTCCCCTAAACCATCTCTTTGCCCGTGACTTTCCCAGCTCCACATATCAGTGCTTCTGCCTCAAATGCTTCTTATCATATATGAACGCCTGCTCTTGCTTTAAAACCTAGTTTAAGTCTTGTGTCCTTCATGAAGTATTCCTTAATTTCTTCTTCATCCATGGGTTTAATGTGGCACCTTTTCTTGAACCACTCTAATGGAGTTATTGTGTATTACTTTTATCTACTTGTTTATTATCTCTGCATTAGACTGGAACTTGTTCAAGGGCAACAATTACGTTTTACCTAAAACCTTGTATCTCTCCATCCTAGAAAAGGGCCTTTACATAGCAAGCACTGAATAAACATTTGTTGAATAAATGAATGGTGACTGCAAGGAGAAAGGAGAATTTGAGGTACTCCTTGAAGGATAGTTGAATTTTCATAAACAAAAATGGGAGATATGCCAAGGAGGAAAAATTGTGGGAACAAAGGTACAAGGTTGTGAGGTCATCGGCTGTGCTGAGGACTGGGCAAGTGGTCCATCTTTATCCTGTCTTTTCCAATGAGCTAGAAGTCAGGGTTTCTGAAGCTTTTTTGCCTAATGTTCTAGTGAAGACAGCAGATATTTCCAGCCAATGGATTTGTCATTCATTTCAGAAGTGTATAGATTTAATCTATAACAGGGGTCCTCAAACTACCTCCCTCATAGATGCAGCAACTGAGGACATTTATTCCGCTCCCCCAGGGCTATGAACTTTCTTTATTTAAAGGCCCACAAAACAAAGTTTTTGTTTTTATTATAGTCCAGCCCTCCAACCATCTGAGGGACAGTGAACTGGCCCCCTATTTAAAAAGTTTGAGGACCCCTGTATATAGAATATATTCAGCAGGATTAAAGTGAGCAAAACCAAGAGAACGTTGCACAAGGTCAGAGCAACATTGCACGATGATCAGCTGTCAGCAGTTCCAAAAGACTCATAATGGAAAATGCCATCCACATCCAGAGGAAGAACTGGAGTCTGAATGCAGATCAGAGCATAGGATTTTCACTTTTTTGTTTTTTCTTTCTCGTGATTTTTCCTTTTTTTCTGATTCTTCTGCCACAACATGACTAATGTGAAAATGTATTTAATATGATTGAACATGTATAACCTATGTCAGATTACTTGCTGTATTGGAGAGGAAGGAAGGAAGAGAGAGAGGGAAAAATATGAAACTCACAATCTTATAAAAGCAAATGTTGAAAGCTATTTATATATGAAATTGAAAAAACTATTAAGAGGAAAAAAGAACATACTCATCTGGCTACAGGAGCAGGTCCTCAGTCTCTACTTCCTAGATATTAACATGAGCCACTACTAACTTTTAATTATTTTGGAAAATTTTCCCATGATGGCCAATAAAAACTGCCATTATCTCTCTCTCTTTTTAAATAGCTTTTTATTTACAAGATATATTCATGGGTAGTTTTTCAGCATTGATAGTTGCAAAACCTTTTGTTCCAATTTTTCCCCTCCTTCCCACCCCCTCCCCCAGATGGCAGGTTGACCAATACATGGCCAATATGTTAAAGAATGTGTTAAGTACAATATATGTATACATGCCCATACAGTTATTTTGCTGCACAAGAATTGGACTTTGAAATAATGTAAAATTAACCTGAGAAGGAAATCAGGAATGCAGGCAGACAAAAATAGAGAGATTGGGAATTCTATGTAATGGTTCATAGTCATCTCCCAGAGTTCTTTCGCTGGGTGTAGCTGGTTCAGTTCATTACTGCTCTATTGGAACTGATTTGGTTCATCTCATTGTTGAAGAGGGCCACGTCCATCAGAATTGACCGTCATATAGTATTGTTGTTGCTGTGTATAATGATCTCCTGGTTCTGTTCATTTCACTCAGCATCAGTTCATGTAAGTCTCGCCAGTCCTCTCTGTATTCATCCTGCTGGTCATTCCTTACAGAACAATAATATTCCATAACGTTCATATACCACAATTTACCCAGCCATTCTCCAATTGAGGGGCACCCACTCAGTTTCCAGCTTCTAGCCACTACAAAGAGGGCTGCCACAAACATTTTGGCACATACAGGTCCCTTTCCCTTCTTTAGTATCTCTTTGGGGTATAAGCCCAGTAGAAACACTGCTGGATCAAAGGATATGCACAGTTTTATAACTTTTGGGGCCTAATTCCAAATTGCTCTCCAGAATGGCTGGATGTGTTCACAATTCCACCAATAATGTATCAGTGTCCCTGTTTTCCAACATTCCACATTATCTTTCCCTGTCATTCTAGCCAATCTGACAGGTGTGTAGTGGTATCTCAGCATTGTCTTAATTTGCATTTCTCTGATTAATAATGATTTGGAGCATATTTTCATATGTCTATAAATAGTTTCAATTTCTTCATCTGAGAATTGTCTGTTCATATCCTTTGACCATTTATCAATTGGAGAATGAAACTGCCTCTCTCTTAGTCTGACCTGACTGGCTTTAGTTCATAATAATTTTAGAAAAGTTGTGATTTGGATAACTATTTCAAGTAGCCTATGTGAATGACTGTTAAATTTTCTGTGAATTATATTACAAGCCCACACCCTTTTCCCTCCTTTTTAAAAGATGGTAAGATGAGTATACAGAGAACTGGCTTTGAAGCCAGAATGACCTGCCTTCATTGTCTTGTGCCTGACATGCACTGGCTCTGTTACCTGGGGCAATATACTTAGCTTCTTCATGAACTAGGCAACTGTCTGAGATTATTTATTATGGGAAACTTGTCACCCTGCATCTATAGATGGAGTTCCTTCACTTGGGATTCCCCTTTACCAATGAAATCATAGGTCTAACCCCTATCCCTAATTTCAAAAAGCATGCTCCTATATAGAATACCTCAAGTAAAGATAGACATATTTTTATTAGATAGCACATGCACACACACACACACACACACACACACACACAGAGCTGTGTTTGCTCTGTGCAGAAAAGTATATGTGTAGTGTCTAGTGTGTAGAATCAGTGAGACTTATGTTTGCGGCTTATCTCTGGCAGAGTTAGAGGTCAGCCTCTTGGTGCCTGACATGACTACTAGTCTCTAGTGGAGGAAGGTTCTAGACAGGAGAATGTTCTTCATACCTTCTTAGCACAGAGGTGTGGATGGATGGATGGATGTGTGTCTACACCCACAATACACACATGTATTGTATATGCATGTATACGTGTATATAAACCTATCCACACATATATACATACAAATGTGTGCATATATAAATATATATATACACACACATATTTGTGTATATATTCATATCCAAATATACCTTTCCATATATATATTTATGGGCAGCTAGATGGCTCAGTACTGGGCCATGAATACTGAACCTGGAGTCGGAAGACCTCATTGAAATCTGGCTTCATTTATTAGCAATGTGATCCTGGCCAAGTCACTTCACCTCTGCCTTAATCCACTGGAGAGGAAAATGGCAAACCATCCCAGGATCTTTGTCAAGAAAACCCTGCAGACGATACTGGCATGCTATGGTCCGGGGTGTTGTGAAGAGTAAAAAACAGCTGAACAGCTGTACAACATCTACACATATGCACACACATTGTATGTACATATATAGACATAAAAAGTGTTTGTTGAAATGAAGTGAATTGACATATCATTCTCATACAGCCATGGAATAAAACAGGAGATATGATATCAATTAATCAGCAACATGGAAGCATTAATTAAAAACTCAGGAGATTTGACATATCAGAGATTCAAAACCAAGTTTGAAACAGTGCTTGCCCTTTAGGAGCTTACAATCTTCCTGAGTTATCACTACCCTTCATTTTGAAGTGGGCCAATGGTACCGGAACATTGCGTGACTTGGTGTGACTATGAACCACCCCTCACAAGGACAGGAAAGCACCTGCCTTCCATTTGAGAAAAAGACAAGGCAGCCAAGGAAGTGACACAGTCTTTGGCTGTATTAAGAGAGGAATATTAGAATCATAGATCTAGAACTGGAAGGGGTCTTTAAGGTCATTTAGTCTAATCCCCCAATTTTATTTTTATTGTTTCCCGTTTTTATAGTTTGTTTTTAATTTTACCAAATACATGCAAAGATAGTTTTCAACATTCATCTTTGCAAAACCCTATGTTCCAAATTTTCGTCTCTCTCTCCCTCCACCCCCCTCCACAAAACAGCAAGCAATCCAAAATAGGTTAAACATGTGCAGTTCTGAACATAGTTCCATATTTATCATACTGGGCAAGAAAAATCAGATCAAAAGATGAAAGAAAAAGACATGAGGGAAAAAACAAGTGAACAGCAACAACACCAGCAACAAAATAATTTTAAAATTTTATTTTATTTAAATTTTAGAAAAAAATTATTCTTCAAATCACATTCAGTCTCCATACAAATGGATATAAATGCTGCTCTCCCTCCCCAGTCTACTTGAATTGCCTCGAACGACCTCATTGTTGAAAAGAGCCAAGTCCATCACATTTGATCATTGTATAATCTTGTTGTGGTTGTGTACAGTGTTCTCTTGGTTCTACTTATTTAATTTAGCATCAGTTCATGTAAGTCTTTGCAGTCTTTTCTGAAATCAGCCTGCTCACCATTTCTTATAGGACAATAATATTCCATTACATTCATATACCACAGATTGTTCACCCATTCTCCAACTGATGAATTTCCCGCCCCCCCCCCGCCCATTTTATAAAGAAGTAAATTGAGACCAAGTGAATGAAGTGCCTTAACCATGGTCATGTCTGTATCCATCCAGATGTTATCCTCTTTCGCAGTGCCATACACTCTGGGGTTTTGCTCAACAACTGGCAGCTGTCTAGATGGATTTTCACTCTTTTTAGGGTTAGAGTTCCTGGAGCCCAATCCCTTCATTTTCTAGATAAAGAAACAAAGACATAGAGACATGAATGTCTCAATCCCTGGCTTGCCATGAGAAAATATTCTCTATACTTTGGAGAGAATTGCTTCAGATGCCCCCGATTTGATTGATTCTTGGACGTACCAGTTTGGGCAACTTTCTTTCCACTTCACAAAATAATCACTTTGTTTTCTCACTTTCTTCCCCTCATCTCCCTTGGAGCACCGTCCTCTGCCACAAGAGCAGCCGATGATTTTGTGCTCATAAAAGCGGCGGATGCTGAGCCATCACCTTTGGGCTGACAGAACCATCCATCATATCCTTACCTTGCAGAGGAGCCTTGTCTTCTTCAGTGACAGGGCCTATATATTTGGATACACATTGTTTGGAAAACCAGAATGGTTCACCACAACAGTAAAGTCAAAACTGTCCTGATGAATACACTGGCCCAGTGTCATAGATTTAGGAAGTATCTGAGGCAGGTATTGAACTCGACTCTATATACATTTTTTGAGATTATTTTTTTTAAAGAAGATAACTGGGGCTAGGTGACTTGCCCAGGGTCACACAGCTAGGAAGTGTAAAGTATCAAAGACAGGATTTGATATCAGGTTCTCCTGATTTCAGAGCTGATGCTCTATCCTCTGCACCATCTAGCTGCCCCCCACTATATCTTTTGTACCAATATGTTCTTCATGGATTAGAGCAGAAAATAACCTTAAAAGTCATCTTGCCCAGCTGCCTAATTTTAAATTTGAGGAAACTGAGGCTTAGAAAGAAGTAATTTGCCCAAGATTATAAGGTGGGAGGCAGAACTGAACTTGTGGATTTCTAAGTTCCTTTTCATTTCCAGAACTATTGTCCAAAAGTATTTATATTGTTAAGGACAGCTAAGATGGTATTGCAGTGGATAGAGCACCTGGTCTAGAGTTAGAAGGACCCAAATACAAAACTGACCTTAGACACTTGCTATCTGTGTGACCCTGGGCAAATCACTTAATGCTGTTTACCTCAGTTTTCTCATCTGTAAAATGAGCTGGAGAACAAAATGACAAATCATTCCCATATCTTTGCTAAGAAAAGTCCAAATGTGGTCATAAAAAGCTGAATATGACTGAAAATAATTTTAAAAAAAGAAGGTTTATGATGTGAACCTTCTAATATAGAGAGGTTAGGGGAAATTATAGCTCCAAAAAGTAGCCATATCATGATTATTTATGCCAGTGGAAAAGAACAGTAATGTACATAAACCCAAATCTACAAATTGCTCAAAATTTTTTTCCCATACTGGAATCCAGTAGTTCTCTGGAACTGCCTTCCCCAACCAACCCCTGTGCTATTTGACACCCTACAAGAATCTCTGGGCAAGGGTGGTGTACTGAGGGGATGCCCTGTTCCCCTCAGTCTTGACTGCCCATGAAGAAGTAGGGAGCACCTAAGGAGTGGCCTCTATCAAACTCCCTCCCTTCAATACACTTCAAAAATTAAAACTGTCATAGGATATAGTGAGAGAACCATCTCTGGAGCTCTTGAGGTAGAGGTTGGCCCAACCATTTGACAGAGAGATTTTAGAGAAAATTCTTGTTCATGTATAAGTTGGACAAAATGGCCTTTGTTGTTCCTCTCAACCCCTATGTTTCTGATGATGACTGTTTCTATCTCAATATATGTACTCAGAGTAGGGAGGGCCAAGAATACTGGGGATCAGAGCTCTACTTCTCTTCTTGGCAGTTTTAAATGTCTCCCTCCTCTAATCCCCCCCCCCAATCCTTTTGAATGGATACAGATTGCTCTCAGCCAGTCATCCTAGATTCCCTTCCTTGTTCTCTCTGTTCCCTTTCTCTCTTCTCCTGGCTTCCAACTATTCATCAAGGTATATTTGGAGGGAGAGGAGATAATAGAAGAGCTGTGGTAGGATTGATGTCTTGGAGCAATCAGAAAGTGTTTTTCTGCAAAAACAATAGCTATAGCTCATATAGTGCTTTAAGGTTTGCATAACATTTTACATATATGTCACATTTGATCTTCACAGCAACCCTGGTATGTAGCTACTATTATTCCATTTTAAATATGATAAAATTGAGGCTGACAGAGGTTAAGTGACTAGCTCAGGGTCACATAGCTCTTAAGGATCTGAGGCAGAATTTGAACCCAAGTCTTCCTGATGCCAAGTTTATAATGCTAAACACCATGACATCAAATTAGCAATATAAATCATGACCTAAGTTGAAAGCAGAAAAACTTGCTTTTCCTCTGCAATTCCAGAGAGATAGTGGGTGGAAGAGATGAGCTGGGAAATCTTTGGAGCCCAGCTTTTGATCAGCTTAAGATAAATAGCTGTTGCTCTGCATAGAAGCCCCTTTATAGTGTTTTTCTATATATCTGCCGATGTTTGCAGACCACCTCAGGTCTGTAATGTGATTTTGGTCGATGCTTTGATTGAGGGGGCCCCAGAGAATGCCACTAATACTTGAACAATTGATCCCAATGGGATCTTGTATTGCTGATGAGACTGTAGTCACATGCAGAACTCTTTGTGGCACTATTTTTATTACTATTGTCTTGGTTTTGTTTCTTTCTAAAACATTATTTCTGTCCTTAAAATAGGTTAATCGTAATTATGCTAATGCCCACTTTATGTAATTGATAACTTCCTGGAGGCATTTTTCATTCTTTCTAGGCTTTGTTCTGCTCTTGTGTACACTGTTTAAAGACTTAGACATATCTGCAATAT
Organism: Antechinus flavipes; assembly: GCF_016432865.1. Classification (NCBI taxonomy): domain Eukaryota; kingdom Metazoa; phylum Chordata; class Mammalia; order Dasyuromorphia; family Dasyuridae; genus Antechinus; species Antechinus flavipes. The sequence continues at coordinate 24,700,910 of NC_067404.1, forward strand.
TTTTGACACAGACTTCAAGTTTCCAATTCAGATGATCTGGGTGTTGGAAGTGTGAAGTGAGGGTGTGGGAATGTTGCATAATTGAAAATACCAAGGCAAGTCCCAGGCAAGTACCATCCCAAGGTATTTCTTTAGCAAATACATTATGTTTGCCCTCCCTCATCCACACTCCTCCTGGAGAACCTCAGTTTGATTCTGTAGTGTGTGATCTCAAAAAGCCAAGCTGGTATTGCAGCCCATTTATTATAATGAACTGCAGTATGGAAAGTTACTTTTAAAAAGTTTATTTTTAAAAATTTGCTTTTTAAGGCTTTATTTGTTTTTTTCTCTAGAAAAGCCTTTCATTATTAGAGGATCTTGCTAATAATTCCAAATTTTTGTTTTCTTGAAGAAAACAGCCATTAGAAGTTTCTAGGGAATTTTGGAGATGCTCTAAAGGTCGAACATACACCCTGCCACAACCCCAATTAATGCAAATCATACTGAGAAATGAATACAGAGAGATGTAATTACTCTTACTTGCAGGGACTTTTCTTCTCTCTTTGGGGCTATCATGGTAGGTATTTGATATTTCTTTTTCTTCTAGTCAATGTCTCAAAACAACAGATGGCTGGTGTCCCCTGACTTCTGGCACGGTCATGACCAGGATCATAGAGAAGAACTCAGAAAATATTGTCAAGCATATAAGTCCCAAAAGTTGTGACACAGAGTAATCACTATCTGAGCTAGCTATGGGCATGCTATGCCTAAAACACCAGGTACTTTATGGCCCAGTACAAGGTATAGTAGCTTTCCCCAGGGACGGACACAAGGCAGGAGAAAGCGAAAAGATATACAGAGAAAGCCAAACATGTAACCAAATTCCCCAAGGGGCATCTCAACTACAAAGAAGTCTCATCCAACTCTTGTTTTCCTTCCTGTCAGTAGTCTTTTTTTATCCACAGTAAAACACTAGCCTAGAAAATGCCTAGGCGCTCCCCGAATTCATCTATTGCCTACAGGCATGCCCAGAATAGAAGAGCTACTGACACCCTTATTAGGACTATTAGCATCAGTTGTTCTTTTTGTGCTTCTACAACTCAACTACTCTGCCTCTATGTTGTCTTCCATGGTTGGTAGACTTGTGAACTGATCCTAAGAGCAGAACTTCTGGGTCAAAGGGTATGTGCATATGTATACATGCTACCCTATATAATTCCAATTCACAGATCTACCAGCAGTGACTTTAGTGTGCCTGTCTTTCTACAACCCTTCCATCATTGACTATTCCATTCTCTTGTGATTTTTCCAATTTGCTGGGGAAAATCTCAGGCTTGTTTTGATTGGTATTTGTATAATTATTAGTGATTTGGATCAATGTTTCATATGTCTGTTCATAGTTGGTGATTTTTCTTTGGAGAGCTGCTTGATTATGTCCTTTGATCATTAATACATTGAGGGAATGAGAGCATTTCTTCCTTAATGCTAATAAAATCCTTTTTAAGTGGGAGTGAAACTGTGTTCTCTTTAAAATCATCACTCTAAAACTGTGTTTCAGGCCCTCCTGGGAAAGCATACTTCTTCAGATAAGTTAAGTACCATTATTCAATTAGAAATCTTGGTCAAAAAGCACCTCTTGGATCTTTTGAGGATACCAGATCCTTTTAAATTCCACTTGGAGATTGGGGCCACCTATCAATAAGCATCTAGGTCTAGGGACTTTGGTTCTCTTTTCAACCTGAAATCTGAGCCTCAAGATTCCTTTTTAAAGGGCAATTTCGAACTCATTCTTTGTGAAAGATCCAAAGCAGGACCCTGCCCACTGAGAAGGCATTCTCTTCTCAGTGCCAGCCTTCATTTCCCTAATAGGACTTTGCCACTAAAGAAATCAGTGTCTTAGCAAAACTGGCTTCCTATCCAACAATAAACTTCCATTTTTGCCAATTAATATTTCAAGTTTTGTTAATTCTTTTACATGTACCTCTGTGCCAACCAAAAGGGGATTTTAACAATTCTCTGACTGCCACTGACCTCATCACTTCCATAATAGCACCTCAACATTTGGGAATATAACAAGTGTTTCAGTAACATAAGGACTTTCAAGGGAAGTCATAAAAGGTCCCTTAACCTATGATCTGGACAAAAGGAAGGAATAGCCCCTACAGACATCTCAGTCCTCATGAGGCCCCAATGGGAAAATCGGTCAACAGCATGTCCCTTGCTCAGATGACTGGGCCTACTGTTAGTTATCACTCTGCTTACCCTACTGCAAACCCTAATGGTTCTCCCTAGTGCCTAAATAATATGTAAAAAATTATTTAATGAGGTGGTAGTGTTGAATCACCTTCACAAAGCAGATGGGTGATAGGCAATCTTGTGGCATTCTAGAGTAGCAGAATGCTTGTATCCCCACAGTTAGCACAGTGCCTGCCACATAATAGGAACTCATTCAATACTCATAGATGTCTCTCTCAGAGACAGACAATATTTTTTTATTGTAGCTTTTTACTTACAAGATATATGCATGGGTAATTTTTCAGCATTGGCAGTTGCAAAACCTTCCAACTTTTCCCCTCTTTCCCCCCATCCCCTCCCCCAGATGGCAGGTTGACCAATACGTGGTCAATATGTTAAAGTATGTGTTAAATACAATGTAAGTATACATGTCCATACAGTTATTTTGCTGCACAAGAAGAATCAGACTTTGAAATGATGTAAAATTAACCTGAAAAGAAAATAAAAAATGCAGGCAGACAAAAATAGAGGGATTGGAAATTCTATGTAGTGATTCCTAGTCATCTCCCAGAGTTCTTTCCCTGGGTGTAGCTGGTTCAGTTCATTACTGCTCTATTGGAACTGATTTGGTTCATCTCATTGTTGAAGAGGGCCACGTCTATCAGAATTGATCATCATATAGCATTGTTGTTGAAGTATATAATGTTCTCCTGGTCCTGCTCATTTCACTCAGCATCAGTTCATGTAAGTCTCTCCAGGCCTCTTTGAAATCATCCTGCTGGTCGTTTCTTACAGAACAATAATATTCCATAACTTTCATATTCATATTCAATTTCATATTCAGCCACTCTCCAATTGATGGGCATCCACTCAGTTTCCAGTTTCTGGCCACTACGAAAAGGGCTGCCACAAACATTCGTGCACATACAGGCCCCTTTCCCTTCTTTAGCATCTCTTTGGGGTATAAGCCCAGTAGAAACACTGCTGGATCAAAGGGTATGCACAATTTGATAACTTTTTGAGCATAGTTCCAGATTGCTCTCCAGAATGGCTGGATGTGTTCACAATCCCACCACAATGTATCAGTGTCCCTGTTTTCCCACATCCCCTCCAACATTCCACATTATCTTTCCCTGTCACTCTTGCCAATCTGACAGGTGTGTAGTGGTATCTCAGAGTTGTCTTAATTTGCATTACAGACAGACAATATTAAACGTACATGATTGTCCTCTAGACATCCTGACCCTAGGCAGTTGAAAGTAAGCATTCTGTTTACATGGATGAAAAGGAATGAGTTGTCTATCACATCTTTTTTCTTGAACCAAATAGAGCAAATGAAAGCCCAAAGGTGATGTTCTACTTGTTCTGTGATCAGTTCTCTTTCTTGGTTGAATGAAACATGTGAAGGCCCTGATTTCTTTATCAAACACAATAGCCATTTAGTACCATAAACTAATAGTATTTATTTTATAGTTAGGCTCCTGCCCCAAGTTATCTCCAAAAGCAGCATTTTATACAAATAGCAATGAGTGAGACAAAATGAAATGTAGCACTGAAGTAGGTATCTAGATAGAGTTGTGAGCTTGCTTGCTCTCTCTCATACTCCCTCATGCTATTGTTGCTTCTGTCTGCCTGTTCCTCCTCCTCCTTCTCCCCACCCCCTCTCCATACATTCTTCTGTCAACAGAGGCACAGGTGTTTTGGTGGCTCAACTTACCCTGATAATTGCTTCAGTGTTCCACTTCTCATGGTATGGGGGGATATAAAGTCTGATGCAAGCCTGGGAGCTTACTCTTATACCCCCAGCAGAGAACTTTGTGACAAGCACTTTCTACATTTCATATTTCTGTTGCCCCTTCTTTGAGTTCTTTCTATTCCTTATAGCTTTAGAGGTCTTGGGAGCTTTTCATATAAATCCTGCTCTTTGCTTTCCACCAGATAATTCCATTTCATTTTTTCCCCATAAAAGTCATCTGCTCTAACAAAGGCTATTCCTCACTTAGATCTTACGATAGTAATCCATGTAGAAATATTGGCTGGCTTAACTGTCCCCACCCTGCAAATACCTTTAATAATTGGGTCTGTCTTTGAACTACTTTTATGAAAGGTTAACAGTCTCCCTTCAGTGTCTGAAATTCTGCTTTCTCAAATCCCTTCTTAAGTAATCCATTCTAGAGTCAAACTTAGTTGGGTTTCAGCTTTATTACTTCTAGAAATCACTTTTGTTTGACACACATAGGAATGAGCTTCGAGGCATGGTAGAGCATTAAACTTGAAGCCAACTCCGGGCAGTATGGGCCAGGTGGTGGTGTTTTGTGGGTGCTCTTCCATGGCATCCACATTCTCTTGATATTCCAAATACTCAAGCAGGGGTAATGTTATAAATTAGGTTAAAGAAATATTTGTTGGTTGCTTCATTTAAATGTTTTCTTTACCTGAAAATTTTGAATGACCCCAAAATTGTAAAATCTAAGGTATGTTGTCAAAGGGCATTCCAATGAAATGAATGTTCTTGTTGTTTACAGACAATCTCACCCTGTGGTTTACGTGGACATTGCCTGGAAATGGGGGCTTATTCTGCAGTGAGCATCTAAATACAAAGGATTCTACTTAGGTAAGTCGGATCCCAAAGGAGCCGCCCTTCATAAATTGGAATCATTCTGTACAACCCAGAGATCAACCCTGAAGCAACATGCTGGAAATTTACAAATTTCAGCTTCTTTCAAGAAGCTGTTTTGGTTCTCCCCATTGACAGCTGGAACAATGCACTTGAATCAGGTAGATTATAAATTTGTATATTGTTACTGATATGCAGTGTTGTTTTCCTGTTTGAATCTTTTCCATAGAGAAGGAAGAGAGTGTGGTTTCAAAGCATTTTCAATGGCAAACGAGTTGCCTGGCCTTCTTGAGGTCCAGTGGTCAGGGCACTCCTTCATACCATGGAAGACAAGTGGGAAAAACTCCCACCCCAAGAGCAAAACTACTAAAGGCTTTTCAGGGAAATAATGGCCTGGTTGAAGCCAAGCAGTTATTAATGTTGCTAATTTTACTTTAAAGGAAGGTGAACTTCTGACTATTAAAAGAAAAAGAAGTGTGAGAATATGAAGGAACCCAAACCATCCTCCTCCACCTTATCCCCACTCTCCTGAATTATTGCAGTAACCTCTAATCGGTCTCCATCCCCTCTCTAGCTTTCTAGACAGCTGCCAGAATTGATATTCTTAAAGCATCTCTCTGGGCAGCGTCAGTCCCTCGCTCAAAAACTTTTGGTGGCTCCCTTTCACCTCTCAAATGAAATACAGATTCCTGTTTGGCATTTGAATTCTCTCATAGACTGTCTCCGATCTGTCTTTTCAACTTTTATATGATTTCCCTTCACACGTTCTATGTTTCAGCTAAGCTGACCTATTTGTGGTTCTTTGTATACAAAATTCCATCTCCCTCCTCCATACCTTTTTAGAGGCTGCTATTTTTTGCCCCGAATGCACTCTCCTCCCCTCTGTCTTTGAGGACCTCTAGCTGTCTTCAAGGCCAAATTCAAGAATGCTACTTCGTAGGCAAGATCTTTGCCAATCTGCCCAGGTGTCAAAGCCCTCCACACCTCCAAAAAGGAAAACTACTTTGCGTTTACTATATTTGTGTGTGTGTGTGTGTGTGTGTGTATGTGTGTGTGTGTATGTGTGTGTGTGTAGATAGATAGATAGATAGATATTGATAGATATACACACATATATTTGTGTGTTATTTATATTTAGTGTTTAGGTGTATGACGCAATTATCCTTTTGACATCTCAAACCTGCACCATCGTGGTTTCCATATATTGCAATTCAGCAGAAAAAAGGAAATGGTCATTTGGGGGACTTTGGGGGAAGCTGTAGGTGACAGCAGATGATGCAGAAAAAGTTTAGAAACTCAAAAATGTGAAAAACATATGTCAAGTATTGTATAATCTCAACATAGTTTATCTTGTAATACCACAATAATTCGAAGTTCTCTGGTGGGGAGGGAAGGCCAATTTGATGCAGATTTTCCCGATCCCCAGGGTGCCTGCCATACATCTAACTCCTGCCACAAGGAAGGAATAATTGTTGTGACTTTGTGAACAAGTGAATGGATAGTTATAACTAGCATTTCGATATTTTACAGTTTGTAAAGCACTGTACAGATGTTGTACATATCTATTATACATGATCCCATTGAATCCTCACAACAAGCCTGGAAAGTATTCTTATTATCCTATTTTATAGATGAGGAAACAGATACCAACAGATGATAAAGGAAGTCAAAGGCATGGTGCTGCCTTCAAGGCTCTCCTGAAGGCCACTAAGCTAGTAAACATCTGATAAGAGATTTGACCCCAGATCTTTATCATTTCATTAGTCTAACACTATGTCGTGTGGCTAGAATTAGTCGATATTTTAACAAGCTTCTACTTTACCGATTCTAACACAAGCAGCAGAAAATCAGTTCTGGCTGGACCAGTAAATCACCCCTCTGCCCTGTGCCTCAGCTTTTCTCTGCTTTCTGTCTTTAGTTTTTTCTAGTTCTGACCAAAGCTAATTTCCTGTCAGAGTTTCCTCCCTGCTCTCGGTGTCTACCATCACAGTCTCTCCTGAACCTTATGCTGTTATTCCATTATTTGGGGAGACAGTGCAATACAATAGAAACCGTTCTCACTCTGGTGACAGAGGAGCTGGACTTAAACCCCACCTGTGACAGTTCCTTTTTGGGCTGATTTAACCTCCCTGGAGCCTCCGTTTCCTCATCTAGATTCCCGGGAGAGTTGTGGTTTCCAAAAGGATCAAAGGGTGTTATCTTGACTTGCCTTGGATTGAATTAAAGTGAGGCAGAACTGCCCAGAGTCAGCAGGCTCACTCTGTTCGTGAGTCATCAAAATGCAGTAGCATGATAAAGGTCAGGATGTCTGGAGATGGCCCAGGATGCAGCGGATGAGGGAGATGTTGGTCTAGCTGGCCTCAGAGCCCCCTTCCGACTCATAAGTCTCTAAGTCTAGGATCCCAAAATACCTACCATAGAATAAGGCACACAATAGGAACTCAATGAATGCTTGCAGAATAAACAAATGCCTTGATAAGACCAGCATAGATGATCTCTTAGAAGAGATTTCTGTGCCGTTGAAATAGCTTGGATTTAAAGGGCAAATTGTCTTTGGTTAGATAAGACTTTCAAGACAGCATCGCATAGGAAATTGAGAAGACATTTGAGAATTAGAAAGATGACATGAATCTAATTCCTTCTTCTTGGCTCGAGCTGCATGATGAGGAGAAAGTTTCTGAACCTCACAGTGCCCCGGGCAACCCTTAGGAGTGGAAGTTACAGATGAAATAGCATTCTACATCAGTGAAGGGAGTTTCTTTCTGGGGAATTAATTGGCTAAGGAAACCACATGTCTGGACCAAAACCAAACAATTGTAATAATATGAGTTTGTATATCAGATTGCTACCAATCTTTAATCAGAGGAGAAAATGGAATTCTCCTTCAATTGACTAATAAAAATAGCATGGATTCTCAACAGCTTTCAGTGCTGGACAGCACCTCCAAGCCAGTCTGACCCAAACCCCCACCAGTTGTAAGGATTGCCTGCTCCCTGCATCCCTGCCCAAGGACCTGCTATAATGGCCTATCCATGGCTCATCTCATTGCCCTGATGTTGTTAGATGTACTTGCAGAGACAGTGAGAATCAAAGCCCCTGAGCCAGACAGCAAAAAAAAAATAGAATAACAGATGGCTGGCCCATTGTAAACTGTTATGTATTTCCTGGGAAGCGTGTGTTGATCAGCCATTCGAACAACATGGTATCTTTATCAAGTGTATTTGCATATGGTTGATAATTTTTTGAAAGCATTTCTCTTCATTGATATGATCTTTCATTCCAAGGATGGAAAAACACAAAGAAATGATTATTTGATTCCCTAGAAATTGTTGCCCAGAGAAAGAAATAAGTACTGGAGTTGATTTTGATTCCCTGGGAGTAAGGTTATTAACTTTTGCTCCCCTTAAGAAGAAGGATGACAGAGCACAGTGGCCAGAGTGTTGAATTTAGAGTCAGAAAGACCCGGATTCAAAACCACCCTTTGACACTTGCTGGCCGAGTGACAATGGGCAAATCCTTTGTCATTCTGAGCCTCAATTTGCTTCTCTATATGATACCTTATTTTAGAAACTTGTCAAGGATGTTTAGAATGGTAGCCATAATAATGGAGTTCATTTGGCTAGATAAGTGATTTCACAGTAGGGAGAGGGAGTATGTTTTGCCTTCTATCCTGAATGGCTTCCCCAACCACAGCTCCCCAAATTCAACCATTAATGTTTTATATATTCTTCAAATAAAGAGGGGAGCAGTTAGAAATTGGAACCGAGACTCAAAGATGCATTTTTAATTTTTTTTTTGCTTTTATATTTTCATAAAGATCCAGAAGTTCAAAGACATGAAGCTACCCTCGAGCCACTGGTTGTTCCCTTCTGGAGAAAGATTTTATTGAATGGAATTCAAAGACTCCCTTACTTCCTTTTTCCTTTGATTTCAGTGTCAGTATTGGATAGTATCATCATTGAATGACCTGACCTCAAGGGTGGGGAATGAAAGCTTAATGCTGTTAATCTTCTCTGTATCCCTTTCAAATTCTCAGAGGGCAAATTCAATGTCTATCACTTCTTAAATGCCCAAGGAATACAGATCATCACATACCAAGAATGTTTTTCTCCTTGTCCTTGGGAGGGAGGAAACTAGAAAACTGGGACCCTGGAGGAAAGGAGGAAACTTTAAATACATTTTCCGATTTTTTAGCTGTGGGCTATTTGAGCCATGGAAAGTCAATTCAGTCAGATCCAATTTAACAAACATTTATCAGACACCAAACTCTGCAAAAAGTCCTGTGTAAGTTTCATGAGGGAGAAAAAGGGAGAGGAGAACAGAGAGAGAGAAAAGAAAAATACCATCTTACTGTATTTTCTCATACCCATCCTATAAGGTTGGTGGTACAAATATCATTAAGCCTACTTTTCATATTTTCAAAAACACATATCAAATAGCCAATGTGTTTGGTGCACTGAGAAAGAGAAATAGAGGTTAGAGAAGACCAGCCTGGTGCTTGTTCTCATGGACCTTACAATCCAAGAGAGGGTCAGATTGGCTAAAATGACAGGAAAAGATAATGATAAATATTAGAGGGGATGTGGGAAAATTGGGACGCTAATACATTGACGGTGGACCTGTGAATGGATCCAACCGTTCTGGAGAGCAATTTGGAACTATGCCCAAAGGGCTATCAAACTGTGCTTATCCTTTAATCCAGCAGTGCCATTACTGGGTCTGTATCCCAAGGAAATCATAAAAAAGGAAAAGGAACCATATGTGTAAAAATGTTTGTAGCAGCCCTTTTTCTAGTGGCAGGTAGCTGGTCAAATCCAAATCAAGTGGATGCCCATCAGTGAGAGAATAGCTGAAGACGTATATGAATGTTATTGTTCTATAAGAAACAATCAGCGGGATGATTTCAGAAAGGTCAGGAGTGATTTAAAATGAACTGATGTTGAGTGAAGTGAGCAGAACCAAGAGAACATTATACACGGCAACAGCACTGTGATGATCGACTGTGATAGACTTGGCTTTTTTCAACAATGAGGTGATTCATGCCAGTTGTAATAGACTAGTGATGGAGAGTCTTCTGCATCTAGAGAGGAGTATGGAGATATAGTATTTTCACCCTTTGTTGTGGTTTTTGTTTAGTTGCTGGTTTTTTCCCTCATTTTTCCCCTTTTGACCTTTAATCTATATTGGATGGATTACTTACTGTCTAGGGGAGGAGGAGAGGGAAGAGGAAAAATTTGGAGCACAAGATTTTTACAAAAATGATCATCAAAAACTATTTTTGCACATATTTTGAAAAATAAAAAGCCTATTATTATTATTATTATTATTATTTTAAATCCAAGAGAGAAATTGTGTAAGCACACAAGGAAAGGAAAGGAAAAAGGGGGTGCTGAGAGGTTGTTGGTGGTGGTCAAAGAGGACCGACATCATAAGGATTATGAATTGGATTTAACTAAGGCAGAGCTATACAGTCATGAGCCTCACTCTCTCCAGAGCCATCAGAGCTCAATGGCAAGACAAAAGTCAAATTGAGTGGCAATGGCCCAGCTGAGAGGTTATAACCACAGTCATATGGAAAAGTCAGGACTTGAAACTCGAGTCTTCTAATTGTACCCCTCCCCCGCAGTGGATTTTCCGTCATACCATGGAAAACATATACATGGAAACAACAATTCAAAATAGAAATAGATTGCAGTAGGGGACAAGAGTGATACCAAACTATTAGTTTCAAGTACAGACAGGAGAGGAGAAATTTATTGGGTTGGGGATGGGTAATGTTAACAGGCCACAGCACTGTTGTCATAGTTGTGTAATCTGGTTGCCAGATTGTGCCTTCAAAGGAGGACAATAAAATATAACCATCTCATTGAAGCGTTGCTCTTCATTGGCCTAAGCAAAACTTTTCTGGGTTGTCCCTCCACTCTATTTTTACAAAAACAGCAGATTCAGAAGGTTACCTATTTCTTTCCCATGCCAGAGGATGATTCAGCTCCTAAATGACTTACACAAACAAGTAAGATTAAGATCCAATCTGAATAAGAAGGGCTAGTTACCTATAGAGTCCGTATGAGTTATCAGACTAGTCAATATATCAAGGACCTAGCATTTTTTCTTGGGTAGGCATCAACTTCTCTGTAGCTTACAGATTTAAATGTTGTTTGAAATTTAGAGAGTTTAAATGACTAGCCCATGGCCACACAGCTATTATATGTCGTAGGCAGCATTTGAAGTCGGGTTTTCCTGATTCCAAGTGTGGCATTTACTGTTCTTTGTTATGATTACGGGGACCAGGGGGAAAGCAATCAGCCAGTCCACTTGGTATCAGAGAGACAAATCCGCCTGTTGACTAATTGATATTCTCTGTCAGGTGTCATTGCAGGTATTACAATCATAGTATTAAGATCACTGTAGTGTGTCTCTTATGGTGTTTGTTTTATTCTGACTTGGATTATAATTATTTGCAGAGCTCATAGACAACCTAACAGGAGGCACTAAATGGATTTAAGCCAAACTGGATCAAAATATAATTGAATGAGCTCTTTGAATCTTTGAGGGTTACTAATCTTAATACCCCTATAGAAGTTTAAATTTGGGGCAGCTAGGTGGTACAATGGATAGAGCACCAGCCCTGAAGTCAGGAAGACCTGAGTTCAAATGTACTTTCAGACATTCAACACTTCCTAGCTGTGTGACCCTGGACAAGTCACTTAACCCCAATTGCCAATTTGCCTCAGCCAAAAAAAAAAAGTTTAAATTCTTAGAGTTCATTAATTGGATGTTGATGAATAGACTTGATGAGGATGAAGTTCAGGAAAGCCACATCTTTCATGAATAAATATTATTAATGTGTTGTAAAATGATGAATCTTGTCATTTGAGAGATGTGAGGGAGAACATCTATATTTTAGAATCACAAATTTAGAGCTCAGAGGAATCTTAGATAGAGGGGAAAGATTCTACATGTATTTCACCTGTTTAATAAGGTTTGCATTTTATTTTAAAGTATAGTCAGCTTTGGGGCCAATTCCCATTTACTTGAGTAATTCTATTTGAAAATATTTATGAATAGATTTCAAGATTTTTTTGATGATTTGTCTTATTTCGTGGTTATTCACAGTGAGCAGTGAATATCAATTCTTGATTGTTATTGATAATTCTTTCTCTTGGAAGTATTTGTTTGCATACTGACAAAAATGGTTTCCATTTGATCAAATCTATTCCATTGCCCATACCGGATAGAGGACAAAAGAATCAAATTTGAAGTCAGAAGATCTGGGATCAGATCTCATCTGGATTCCTGACTCTGTAACCCTACAAGCCACATTATCTTTCTGAGCCTCTTTTTTCCAGCTTTAAAATTGAGAAAACAATATAATTAATACATTGTAAAATATATTATAAACCTCAAAGCAATCATAAGCAAGGAGCTTATGTGTTCAAATGGGGAATAAAGCATGTATAAATTAGAATATACACAATAAATAGAGAGTAGAGAGATACAAGTTAATCTTAGAGGGGACAGCACTAGCAGCTGGCATGACCAGGGGAGGCCTGCTGTAGAAGTTGAGCTAAAAGTGAGTCTGAAAAAAGGGAGAGAGTCTAAGAGTCAGAAGTTGTGGGGGTATTTTAGACATGAGGGACAGCCATTGCAAAAGCATGGAGACGGGAGATGGAGTTGTGCATGGGACCAAAAGGCCGTAGGGTAGTCTAGCTGCAATGTGGAATATATGGCAGGAGAATACTAGAAAGGTAGGAAGGAGCTGGGAACCTAGGCTGTGCTCCAGTGAACAGAGCACTGACCCTGAAGTCAGGAAGAAGCAAGTTCAAATGTTGTTTCAGATCACTAGTTGGATGACTCTGGGCGAGTCACTTAACCCTGTTAGCCTTAGTTCCTCACCTTTAAAATGATTTGGAGAAGGAAATGGCAAACCACTCCAGTATCTCTGCCAAGAAAGCTCCAAATAGGGTCACAAAAATACCACTGAAAACAATTGAACAACAAAAGAAAGGGCCAACTTGTGAAAAGCTTTAAATACAAACAAAGGACCTTCTGTTTCACCCTGGGGAGCTGCTGGAATTTGTTGAAGTGGGGAAGGGGAGTGATATGGTCAGACGTGTGCTTTGGGAAGATGACCTTGAGAGCAGAGAAGGGGATGGGTTGCTGTAGGAGAACTGACTTGAGGCTAAGAGACTATTGTGTCAGGCTAATTGTGAGATGCTGGTACCAGGGGAATGGTAGTAATCAACGAGAGGAGAGACTGTTAGACTGGCAACAGATTCATTATGGGGAGGGGTGAGAAAGTAAAGGGGCAAGGGTGACACCCAGCTGGGCAGTATGCATTTCTTTCATGGATTGGTGCTCAGAATTATGCTTTAGAAATATCACTTTGGGGGCAGCTAGGTGGCGCCGTGGATCAGCCCTGAAGTCAGGAGGACCTGAGTTCAAAGCTGGCCTCAGGCACTTAACACTTCCTAACTGTGTGACCCTGGGCAAGTCACCTGACCCCAATTGCCCCAGCCAAAAAAAATTTTTTTAAAAAGAAAGAAAGAAAGAAATATTACTTTGGTAGTTGAGTATGAGAAGGGTTTTGCCTAAGACAAAACTTAAGAAGCTTATTGTAATAGTCTAGGAGAGATCTGATGGGGGGGGTCTGAGCTAGACATTAGTCTTGGCAAACAGAAGGTTCACCACATCATCAGAGACTTTGAAGAATGTTATTGACAATAGTGACAAAGAGTTGTGAGATAAGAAGGAGAAGAGGAGGAGTAACTCTTGCTGAATGGCCTGTTTTGTTTTGTTTTGTTTTGTTTTTAAGTGAAGCACAAGCTGAATAAAAAACCCTTAGCAGGGAATGCATGGGGAAAGAGTGCCAGAAGAGGCTTAAGAAGGGAAGATTGGGAATAGTTGCTGTACAGATTGGGAAAGGGAATCAGGGAAGCTAGTACAATTGGCTTGCTGCTGGAGTGCAGTTGAGATGAGCTAGCATCAATTTGCAGAGGAACCCAGTCAGCAGGCTTTCCTGATTTTTCTCCAGTTCTATTCACTAGTATGGAAACAGGAATGAGGGAGGCAGATGAATGGTGAAAGTAATCCAAGATGGGTGTTTGTCAAGGTGCGATCAGCTACAAGACAAGGGAGTGAGGAATTCCAGCATAAGTTTGAACTAGCTCATCAGAGGTGATGTTTAGGAAGGGAGTTGACCATAATCAGAAGAGAGGTGATGATCTGCACTATGACTGTGGGATGGAGGGATTGGAAGTCATCGTGTAAACACAGGTGATTTAAGAGAATAGGGCCCAAACAACAAGATTGTACAATAATCAATGTTGATGGACTTAGTGCTCTTCAACAGTGAGATGATTCAGACCTGTTCCAATGGTCTTGTGATGGAGAGAGCCATCTACACCCAGAGAGAGGACTGTGGGAACTGAGTATGGATCACAACATAGTATTTTCACTCTTTTTGTGGTTGATTCTTGCATTTTATTTTCTCTCTCATTTTTTCCTTTTTGCTTTGATTTTTCTTGTGCAACAAAATAATTGTATGAATATGTATGCATATATTAGATTTAACATATATTTTGACCATGCTTAACATATTACTTACCATATAGGGGAAGGGGTGGGGCTAAGGGGGGTGGGAATTGGAACACAAGGTTTTGCAAGGGCTGATGTTGAAAGATTATCTACGCATATGTTTTGAAAATTAAAAACTTTAATAAAAAAGAGAGAGAGACTAAGGTCCAGGAAGAAAGAAAAAGAAAAAAAGGTTGTGATCAGATAAAGGAAATTCAAGGTCTTAAACATGGAGTAATAACAATGATGATAGCTAACATTTATATAACGCTTACCATGTACCAGGCCTGGCCATAATTATCTCATTTGAGTCTCATAACAACACTTGGAAGGTAGATGTTATTATGGTCCTCGTTATACAGATGAGGAAACTGAGGCACACCAGAGTTAAGGAGTTTGCCTAGAGCCGTGCGGCTCCTAAATGTCCGAGAGTGGATCTGAACTGGGATCTTCTTGATGCTTGATGCAGTGTCCCCTCTGCCGAGCCAGCTAGCTGCCATTTGGCAGTAGAACACTCCTGGGTGATGGTCAGATCGGAGGCCCGGGGGTGATGGAGGAAGCACCAAGGTGGGCTGCTTCCGGGAGCCTCCAGACACACGTTGGGCTCTCCTAACAGGAGACGAGGAGTTGGTGGGGAGAGGAGAGCTGGGAGCCGAGCCCCAAGCTCCTCTGGAAAGATGGGAGTTGGTAAATAACAGCGCCCAGAGTCAGGGCTGAGTAATAGAGGCGGCCTGAATGAATCTCCGGGACGAGAGCTTAGTGAGTCACAGAGGAAGTCGAGAGGTCCGCGCACGGCCGTGGGGAGCCCGACCTGTTCTGCCTCACTCCCACGGCCGTCGGTGAATAAGGGGGATGAGTCACAGTGCACTCAGCGCCAGAGAGGGGGGTCCGGGGACGAGTAGGGGGGAGCCGAGGCTCAGAGTCACGAGGCGCGGGAGCAGGGACGAGGTTCCTGATGAGAAAGGCAGCATAATTACAGAGCCAGCGGGCCAGAGAACGCCGTGGGAGGGAGACGCAGGTGGATCTGGCCAGGGTGGCAGCCGGGGGCCACGGGGGAAGAAGTCGGCCAAGGCTGACAGGCACTTAGCTCCAGAAAGCAGGCCAAGGTTTTACAGCAGCCCAGCTCTCAGCTGCGGGGCCTGGGGGGGGAGGGGGGGGGCTGCTGGGAAGCGAGACTAGCCTGATGGGTAATAGGGCCCTCTTCACCAGCCTGAGCAGGAAGCTGGGAAGCCTGGGGAGGGGGCTTGAGGGCGCACATCTAGAGGAAAGTGACGGATGAAAACAGTTCCCCCAAAATGGGAGGGCTAATTTAAGCGCCTCCCCTGTCTGCCGGAGCATCTGCACAGTGTCAAGGGAGTTTGCTAGTTGGCAGAGGGGAGGAGGGCTGAGAAAGGCTAAAGGAGAGAAGATTGGGAGTGGCTGTTCCCTGAATGGGACAAGGGGGTCAGCCAGGCAAGCTGGGAGATTCGTCTCGTGGGAGTGCTGCACACACACCCACACCCACACGATATGTCCACAAATCTACTTAAATGCACTGTGTCTGTATGTACATGCATAATACATACATATATGCACATACATTGCACATACGTATACTTGTGTGTATGTGTACACACCTGAAATAGCAAATGGATGTCAAACAAAATGTGGTTGTGGAGTCCCACAGAGGGTGTGCTCTTAAATCTAAATACTGCTTTACAGTTAATGACACCCTTCAACAATCAGGCTTATTCAGAATTAGTTCCAGGGTCTGTTTCACAAGATCCCTATATTCTGAGTGAAATCAAGTGCCTTTATTTTGCCTTTAAAATACTTTTTACCTGTCACTATTTAACTGCGGTTTGGGGGTACAGGTGACGACAGCAAATCATTTTGTATTAGAAATTCAGAGGAGAAGGGGGTGTCTAGGCAACAGGATAGAAAATGAAATGCCATAATTCTTTAGCTGTTTTCATACCTCTGGAAGGCCATCTTTTACTTTTGATTGACCAGTTCCCTCTAGGATATCGATTTAGTTATTTTGAAATCTATCGGGGGTCGTCACCGCTCTACCACTGGCTGGCCAGTGGCCTTAGTCAAGTCCGCTTCACAGCCTTGGTTTTTCGTGCCTGCAAAATGGGTAATTGCCCCTGGTTGTTTGACTTGTAAGGGACTTTAGAGATCACCTACTCCATCCCCCTCACTTCAAAGATGAGAAACTGAGGCCCAGAGGTGGCATAGTTGATAAGTGGCTTAGTTGGGATTTGAAGCTGGGCCCCCGCCTCTAAACTGCATCCACTTTCCCAGCCTAGTACACTATTTCTTCCTTCTCTCTGAAATGAGCGTGTTAAACTGATGATCTTCTCAATCCCCTTTACAATTCAAAAGTCTCTGATTTAGTCCATATGTAAGTAATTTTCTTCTATCTCTCTTTGGGTTTGGGGGCTCATAAACTGCCAAGTGCCAATAGTAGTTTTCACTGATCCTCTGAAGGTAGTTTGTAATGGCAATACCCGAGAAGCATGGAGGTAAACTCCCAGTACCTGAATTATAACTTGACTCCGAGGTTACCCAGTTCAAGTGCCACATATGGGCTGCGCTAGGACTTCAGTCCTTGGCTTCAATGATCACACGCTCTTGTTGATCTCCCCCCAGGTTTTATGAGGTGTGATAAACAGCCGTAACCTGGAAACAAATGTGGACTTTTGTTGGGGTTTTGTTTTATTGGGAGATAAATGAACTTCCTGGTCTGGGTAAATCACTTAGAAAGAACGCTTCCATCTGGGCTCATTACATTAGCTATTGCTTTCCAGGAGTGAACATTCTTCATGGTGGTGCTGGTGATATTATTTTAAGGGTCGGCCATCAATTCAAATAACTCATCATCTGCATTACTTCTGTTACTAAAAGAACATTCTGCAATAATGCTGTTTGACAGCCAATATAGTCCAACTTCCATTTATCACCAGATAAATTGCAATTGCCTCCCAATGCTGCATAATTAATTATTGCTAATGAAACCTTTTTCTTCTGCTGCTTTTGGAGATTCCCATAAACCGTTCTCCATTCCACACTTTTTCACAACAGCTGATCTGACTCCTCTTTAGTGAGGAATAGTCTGATGACCCAGGCCTTGACTCTGCCTTGTTGTTGTAAAGATAAAGGCAGAATCTCCAGAATTGGAAGGAACCCCAGAGACCAAGAGAGTCATTCTCTCTCTGAGCAAATGCACCCAAACATCCCACTTGAATGGTTATTCATCCTCCACTTGAAAGTCTATACATGAAGGCAACACATTTCATTTTGGGATAGCCCCTTCTTCTAAGCTAAATCTTCCTCTATGATTTCTATAGACCATTCCTAGTTCTACCCTAGCTTAGTCTGGGATCAGGCAAAACAACTCTGTGTTCCTTTTACACATGCCCTGGTTTTTCAGTCATTTTTCAATCATGTTTTCCTAGTAAAGATAATGAAGAGATTTGCCATTTCCTTCTCCAGCTCATTTTACAGATGAGGAAACTGAGGCAAATAGGGTGAAGTGACTTGCTCAGGGTCCCGCAGGTAGGAAGTGTCTGAGGTGGATTTGAATGCAGATCTTCCTGACTCCAGGCCCAGCACTAAACATTCCCACTTACTTCAATTGATGCCCTAGATGTGATGATCTTTAAGTTCACTTCTAGTTCTAAAGTGGTTCCTTCACAATCTACGTCAGCCTACCCAAGATGCCCTCTTGTTTCATCATGGTCTCCCTCTAATGCAATGTCTAAAACTTTAAATGGTACCTCAGATGTGTCCTGTTCATGGCAGAAAATAGTGAGTGTCACTTCTCTTCTTGACCCTCTGGGAAGGAGAACTTTATATTTACCTTTGGCTAGAAACAGAAAGTCAAGGACTTCCATCATCAAATCAAGTGACAAAGTATAAAACAGCTGTGACTTTATTTGTCCACGAGACTGCAGCGGGCTGAATTTCTACCGATTCTTCCTATCCCCACTCCAGTGCCACTCTCCCTGTTTCATAAGATCATCAAATTAGAGGTGAAAGGGACTTTAGAGATCATTTCACTGTCTTCATCTGTACAAGGAGGCAGTTGGCCTTGATTGCTTATTGGGGTCTCTTGTAACTCTAAAACTAAGGAGGGAAGTACAGCCCCTTCATTTTATGGATGGAAAAAACCAAGCCCAGTGCTTATCACTACCATCCATTGCAGGGTCTATTTCTATCTTAGGAAAAACATAGGTGTTGTCTTTCTGGAGTTACTATCAAAAAGGCCGAAAGAGACTTCAGGGATCCTCTAGAGCCTTGGGATTTTGAATCTGGGTTCTGTGAAGTTGAAACAGATTTGACTTGGAGCTTTAAAACTGTATTTCAGTTTATTTGGCATCCTTTGTAAGCTTACTTATTTTATTTTATGCATTCAAATGTATTATTCTGAGAAAGGATCTGTAGACTTTGCCATATTGCCAAAGAAGGTCCATGACAGAAAAGAGTGAGGGGCTGCTGATACAGAGGAGGATTCTGAGGTGCGAGGGGCAGAGTGATTTGCCTGAAGTGCTGTAGCTGATAAATGGCAACCTTGAGCACTTAGGACCCCAGACACAGACTCCTTCCACTGCATTGATGCATTCCTAATTGATATTTCATGAAAGCCTATGGTGTTGGAAGTCCCTGTGGGCCGCCAGAAGGAAGATGTCTGGATTTGGTGCAAATAAGAGAGATTGGGGCTAGAAGGTTGTGAAGATCCCGGCAAAGCTTGAGAATACAACACTTGCTCATGAAGATGACAATCGTGGTTGTAGGTGACATTCAAAAGAGTACTGGCAAATGTATTTTAGCTCCTCAGTAGATGAGTACCTGGTGAGTTACAAAGTAATTTATTAATCCCCAGTTCTCGTAGTCCCAGAGACGACAATGCTCTAGCATTCTTTGACAATCTTATTACTTCCTTTGACCCAGGGATCCCATTAGTAAGTATATACCCCAAAAATGACAAAGCCAGAAGTAAAAAGGTCAACATACACCAAATATTTGTAGAATAATTGTTTCTCAAATGAAAAAAAAATTGTGGATATCCTTTTTTCCCCATCAGATTGTGCATATCCTTTGCCCCCATCAGATTGTGAATATCCTTTTTTCCCTATCAGATTGTGGATATTCTTTTTCCCCATCAGATTGTGAAAAAAATTATAGATATCATTTTTCCCCATCTCTTATATTTCTCAACATATGCTTTCTTCCTGGGCTTCCCAGCATCATGTTTCATAGCAGAGGACTAAACAGAGAGAGAAGTTCAGCCAGACTAATCAACACATCAGTTAACCCCAGCAATATCTATAATGTTCCATACCCTAGCAGCCAGTATCTATAGAGCTGCCTTCACATATTTTGTTTTGGGGCTGTGTGGTCTGTATAATTTGCAAAGCATTCCCTTTTGATTATTTTGTTATTATGGTTCTTTCCATTGACATCGTTGTAGTTATTTATATATTGATTCCTTGGCTCTGCTTATTTCCTTTTTCTCAGTTTCTCTAAATCTTCCCATGCATTTCTGGAGTTATCACTTCTTGTAGCATGGTCATATTCCTCTTTGTTCATGTATCTTACTATGCTCATATATGTGTCGACAGATAATATCTAGTAAATAGTTACTGTAGATAGCTATAACTAGAAAGAGTTGTGATAAAATAAAAAATAAAAAAGATAAAATAACTAGAAAGAGTTGAGATAAAAATAAAGGTTGAGGCAGATAGCTAGACAGATATTTAGCTACATTGTGCCAAAGATACTGACTACAAATAGTCTCTGTATAGATAGCTGGGGACAGCTCTCATTCATATACATACAAGCTTCTGAATCAGAACCTTATTAGGGAGTGGCTGCTCCTTTCTTCCAAGTTAAGGCTTTGGGATTTAGGCAAAATATAAAAGAATCACAAAACAATCAAGAATGCTATCGCATGACCAGAGATTTAGAATTGGAAAGGGCCTTATACCTCTCATAGACTGACAGGTGAGGATATTAGATGTTCTCTAGCATAGCAGGAGGATTACCAGTTGTGGAGTCAAGGGGCTTGGGTCCAAATCTGGGCTTTGACACTAATTCCCTGCTTGTCCTTAGTTGGGTAAGTCACTCCCTCCCACCTCTATTTTCTCTTCAAAATACCTGTTAGATCCCTTCCAGCTTGAAGTCTATCATTCCATGCATGACCTTTCATGAAATTTCTATTCCTATGATTTTCTTTTTTAAATGTGACATGGGACTGAATCCTCTGCTTCTCTGGACCCACTGATTTGGGAAACTTATCTCCTTATTTTTTCCATTTTGTGGTAGGAGCTAGAGTACTATACCTTGATCCTGTGGGGTTTTTTCTATATTTTTATTTTGTTCTCTTGTTTCCTCATAGGAAAGGATGATGTCAGGCCTTCAGCTAAAATGCAGTTTTTGTACTTTATGATCTGATCTGAAGAACTAATCTCATTTACTTGGGCTCTGAGAGAGCAATTTCATTGTCTCCCCCCTCCCAAATTTTCAGAGCTATAGGTCACAAGTCCCAAGACTCTTCTCAGTTGAAGGCTTTTCTCCTTTTATGTCACCAGAGAGCTCCTGCTTTTCTTTCAGCTCTACTCCCAAGCTGTACCTTTTCCCACATGGACAGTAAATCTCATAAGCTCTGCTTAGATCAAAAGAATTGAACAGGTCTTTGTTTTTCCCTATTATATGTGAAAGCCTAAATCATTCTTACTCTCATTCATTCTCTCTCTGTCTTGGTCTCTCGGCCTCTGTTTCTCTCGGCCTTTTTCTCTGTCAGTCTTCCTCTCTGTTTCTCTCAGTCTGTCTCTCTGTCTCTTTTACTTCTCTGCCTCTGTTTCCTTTTCTCTCTGTTCCTTCTCTCCCCTACCATCCCCCCCCAACAGTTCTTCAGGAAAAACACTCACCTTGCTGTGACTAATAACAAGATGGTAAAAACAGAATTCTGTTTCCAAGCAGAACATACCCATTCTCTTCATCCTAACATGTGGTTGAAGTTTTTAAAAAATGGAAGAACTATATATACAATGATATCTTTCTATGTTGCAGCAATTCCTTCTAGCTTCTTAATGTTAATCTCTTAAAATTCTTTCACCTTAAAGTCAACTTTGCCATTGAAATAAAACTGATCACTAAGGTAATGAATGCTTGCCTACTTGTATGGTTCCTGGATTTCCAGAGATTTGAACTGAAGAAGGAAATTAGGGTGAAAGAGAATGAAGTCTTCAAGCCAAGGCAATTGTGCCTTGGGATTTTTAGTAGGAGAAACTGAAGGTCAAAAGGAACTTCTTTAACAAACATCTGGGAAACCATGACAAAATAAGTAAATCGCATGCTCTCTAGTCTCACACAGAAATATATGGGTAGACAATAGTGAAGGGGTACATTGCTTACTCTGGAATATAAGCTCTAGATGTTATTCATCTCTCCCCTTTTCTCACTTTATCTATTAATCTTGTCTATCAATTTCACTGCAAACTCGATCCCTTCCAAATAACATGGGTTCACAATTTCTGAGATCAGTTTTGGAATCACAAATAGAAGCTTCTACCATTCTCAGTACACCACCCCATCACCACCAGAAGTTTCTGAAAATCATCCTAATCAAAAAGTCCCTCTGGATTTTGTTGCTAAAAGAGAAGTAATCGCCTTCAAATCTCATCATGCATTTTGTCAGGAACAAAATCTTTCTAGTGTGAATCTGTGTGAGACAGATATCTTGCAAACATTCAATGAGATGTGACAGCTCACTTGTTTTAAAAAAAGTGCCTTCTCCTTGAGAAATGTAGGAGGGACATATTCTTAAAGGGAATGAATTTCCTGATTTCTCAGGGTTGGTGCTACGAGACAGAATTTATGAATATTTAATAGTAATAGCTGACATTTGCAAAGTTTGCAAAAGCGCTTTAGGTATATAATCTCATTTTAGCCTCTCGATAACCATGCAAGGAGGGTGCTATTAATATCTCATTTTGCAGATGAGGAAACAGAAGCAGAAATTAAGCGACTTGGCCAAGATCACATATTTAGTAAGTATATGAAGCAATATTGGAACTCACATACCCCTGACCCTAGGACTCCAAAGCCAATGTTATCTCTACCATGCTACAGATATGAAATTAGAAGGAAACTATGGACCTTCTCAATGAGTAGCATTTTATCTTCTTGGATGGTTTGATCTGAAATACAAATAAAAACAATTACTGGAGGATGTGAGCTCGGATCTTTATCTAATTCTCCGATTACCCAAAGATATATGCATTGTTCTTCTAGGAATACGGGCCAACAATAGGAATCTAAAGAGCTAAAGTTAAGCTCTAGAACTAGATGGAAAATCCTTTGTCTTTTGAACAAGCTTTTCATGCAAACTCAGGAGTCTTGGGTTTGACTCTTGCCTTTGTCCCTTGTGTGACATTAAGCAAGTCACTTCAAGGATTTTCTGTAGGGAATCAGTGGGATATCTAGGTGATTGATTTTCTAGTTCCCCAAATCCTGTGAAATGTCTAGGGAGGATCTGAAGTAATCACTTGACTCTCAATGAAAAAAAGATTTCCTATAAGGGACTTGAGGAATTAGGCACATGATCTGTGTAAGCAGCTGAGTTTTGTCCAAAGTCTTCCTTATCTCTTTGAATGCCAGATACTACTGAGCCCAGGAAAGATACCAGCTGCTTCTAAGTTGGGACTTATGGAAGCCAAATGTTTTTATCTCTGTAGTGATTCAGTATTTCCGAGCGCTTAATATTCTGGCTCATGGTTTTCTCCTTTGTTCCACCTCAGCCACACACAGGGAGGCTCAGACCCTTGATCTTGCCTTGTAACCTCATGGATGTGCCTGGTTTCTGAAATGCTTGTGTGACCATCCCTTCTATCATTCCATCTTTCCCTGTGCTTTACTCCCCAGAAACTTCTTTGTCCTCACAGTGAACTTCCCAGTTCACCACCTCAATTTTGGCTTTGCTTTTCTCTTCCTAGTTTTGATCCTAGAGTTAAAGAAATTAACTGTATGTTGTCCTCAGTATTTGGATTATTCGCCCCCTTGTTCTTTCACCAGCCACGCCTCATCTGAACCCAACCCTGAATTTACACCCATATCTCTCCTTCTCACCTGTTTACCTGTTTCTGGAGGAAATCGCACAGTTATGCTGTTATAACATTTGTTATCTAGTCTAAACTGGGCCTTCACTCCTTCTACTCCTCACTGATTAACTCTGAATCAGTCTTTTCAGAAGACTGTTTCAGCCCTCTTCTGTTCTCCCACACGATCCCCATTTCCTTACTCTTTCTGCCTCACCTCATACTTGCCTGAGAAAATAAAGACCATTTCTCCTGAGCTCTGTTTTTCCCCGTACTCTACATCTTAAAACCCCTCGACGTCATCTCAATATTTTTTCTTCTTATTCCATTTTCTCATGAAAAGGTGTTCTTTATTCTTAGCAAGACCATCCTTCCAATTGTACTCTTGATCCCATGCCATCCCATCTCCTTGGCAGATTCCAAGCCAACAATCCCACCATCTCTCTTTTTCTTCCTTATTGATCTCAATTGGCTCTTTCTGTGCTATCTGCAAACATGCTCGGGCCTCCCACGTTCTTAAAAACCAAAACACATACCTCACTTGATCCTATTACCCTTGCATCTTATATCTGGCCTCCCTTTAACAGCTGAACTCTGAACTCCTAGGAAAAGTTGTCTATGTTCCATATCTCACTTCCCACTGCCTTGTCCTTTGGCTTCCAACTTCATCATTCAATTGTAACTGTTCTTTTCAAAGTTACCAATGATATATTGTCTTAATCAATGGTCTTTTCTGAGCTGTTCTCCTTGACCTCTCCATAGCATTCAACGTTGTTGACAGACCTCTTCACCCTCTGGATTTTCTTGACCAAAAGCTCATGTCCTTATCTGTCTTTCCATTTCTCCTCATCTTTTTTTGCTATGGATTAACCTCCATGCCCCATCCCTTTTCTATGGCTGAACCTATTCTGCATCCTAGTCTCTTCTTTCTCTGTGTCCTCCCCTTGCTTTATCAGTACTCATGAGTTCAATTACCCCCAAAAAAGGTGATCACGCCTTTCCTGACACCTCAGGAAGGGAGATGAAAACACCAAAGGAAATAGGAAGTCAAATCAGATTAGCGGGTTTCTGAAGGGTTCACTTGAAACAGGTACACATAAATCCATCAATATGGGCCACAACTTTGAAACAGATATACATGCTATATGTAAATCCATCAATATGGGAGGCATTATACATAATTTACATAAGCACATAGCAATATAACACAGGCTAGTAGTAATGTAAAAAATAACATGAATCATCCTGAAAATTTACACATATCCATAAGTCCTAGAAATAGTCCAAAAGGATTCCATTGTCCATTAGTTCATGTGCCAGGAATCCAATAGTTCCTGTAAGCTCTGAAGTACTGTAATAGTCTCTCAACAATTTTTCATCTCAAGGAATCCAATGATTCTTGCTGGTTTTTCAAGAACTGAAACAGTCTGATCTTGTCTTAGGAAATCCAATGATTCCTGAAGATTTTTAAAGTCCTTTTAAAACAGTCTCATTGTCAGCCATGCTCTTTCAGTGTCAGATATTTCTTAAATTTCCTTTGTTTTGAAGTTTTTCTCTTTTTCTATTTCATCTCAGGAAATCCAATGATTGTTGTGGTTTTTCAGGAACTGAAAGCTGAAGATTTTAAAGTTCTTTTGACAGTCTCATTATCAGCCATCTGATTCCTTTTCCACCTGTGGAAATATAAGCAGATCCTCTTCCCCAAGCAGTTAGCCTATCGAATTCTCTTCTATTTACCACTTTTGGGATTTCTCCTCATCATCTGGTAATTACATTGGAGTTGTTTGCATTGGATATTGTCTTGTTGTCTTAAAAAGCCTGTATTCTCCCCAACTGTAATCCTGATTGCTTTTCTGTTGGTTGATGACATCAGAGTCCTGAATTTTTAAAGTCTCTCTGGGTGATTGAAGTATGTGACTAAGTATGTGACTTCCTAGTTCTATATATCCAGCCCCATTCTCACTCTTGAGCTCTGGACCTTTATCACCAGCTGTTTTCTAGACATTTCCAACTGAATATAACATAGGTATTTTAAACTAAATATGCCCCAAAGAGAAATCATCATTTCCTTCCCAAATACTTCCCACTTCCTAACTCATCTATTTCTTTTGAGAACACTCCCAGCCTTCCAATCACCAAGGTTCACAACTTTGAAGTCATTTCTGACTCTTCCCTCTCCATCACACTCCATCTCTATTCACTTCTATCTTTGAAACATCTCTCGCCATCTGTTCCTTTGTCTCTACTTACATCATCAACTCCCTAATCTACACCCTATATAGCTGCAGAAACATTTTTCCTAAATCATAATCTGACCATATCACCCCTGCTCAAGAAGCTACACTGGCTTCTTATTGCTTTGAAGATCAAATCCAACCTCTTGGTTTGGCATTTCAAACCCTTCACATTGGGGTTCCTGCTTGCCTCTCCAAGTTAGTTACCCTTTACTCTTCTTTCCACACCCTACAATTCAAGCAAACTGGTCTACTTGATGTCCCCTGAACAAAGCATTATCCTATCTCATGCATTGCTCTTTCACCTCTGCCTCTTAGAATCCCTAGCTTCCTTCAAAGCTCATTTGAGGGGTCATCTCTTACATGAAACTTTCCTGATCCTTCTAAGCTACTAATGCTAATTTATACCCCCAAACTGCTAGATACATGATGTCCCAAAAATCTTTGTGCAGATTTAAACTTTTGAAACATCTTGTATTATCAGGGCCTTTGTGTTTGTGTGCATCACTCTACTTTTTGTTATATATGTTTTTTCTCCAGAATATAAATACCTAGAGAACAGGAACTCCAATGGTAAGAATCATGGCTACCACTTAGTAAGTCCTTAGCAAATGTTTCAAGTTGTTTCATCTAGTCCTTCTTTCTTATAACAGTCCCTCAAACACTTTTAAACTTTTCTTCTGTCAACTACTGAGTCTTCTCTTCTCCAGACTATACATGCTTGGTTTCCTTAATCAATTCTTATTGGCAGAGTTTTGAGTCCTCCCCATCCTGGCCACCGTACTTTGGATGTCATCAAGCTTGTCAATGTTAACAATGGCAGCTATCCTTTCTATAGTGATTTTATGCTTACAGAGAGCTTTGAAAATATTTCATCTTAAAAAAAAGGGGGGGCAAAAAAATATTTCATCTTATCCTTACAATCACCCTCTGAAGTAGGTGCTGTTATTTTTCTATTTTGTTGATGAAGAAATTGAGATAGAGTTTAGGGAATTTTATTTGTCAGTTGTTTCAGTCATGTGTGACTATTTGTAA
Source organism: Antechinus flavipes (assembly GCF_016432865.1). Lineage (NCBI taxonomy): Eukaryota > Metazoa > Chordata > Mammalia > Dasyuromorphia > Dasyuridae > Antechinus > Antechinus flavipes. The sequence continues at coordinate 24,727,669 of NC_067404.1, forward strand.
CCCCATGTAGGATTTTCTTGACAGAGATACTGTTTGCCATTTTCTTCTCCTGCTCATTTTATAGATGAGGAGACTGAGACAAACATACTACTAAGTGAATGAGGCTAGATTTAAACTCGGTTCTTTCTCTCTAATTTCTCTCCCAGCTGCCTCAGTGTCCTTGTCAACATCCATTCCAAAATACAGTGTCCCGAATAGAACAGAGTTGTAGGACTGGGGCAAGGAAAAGAGGATGTCATCATCCTTATTCCAAGCACAACAGAAACAGTCCATCTAGTGGATAAAGTTTCTAGAAGTTTCATGTCTGTTGAGTGGCTCTTTGCCTCTCCCCTGCTTTGATCCCAGTGCATAAGGCCCTCACTCCTGAGGACTTACTCCCTCATTCAGAGAGCCCTAGCACTAGTGGAAGTAATACCTGGAGGAGATATGCTTGCCCTAAGACCAAAATTCTTCATTCTCTCTTGTGTCTGAGGATGATAAATTGATAATTCTGTATTGCTTTATTTCTGCCAGGGGAGGCAGGTCCCACCAAATGGTCTCCTATGGCAATCACTCATAGTCTCAGAATCTCAAAGTTGGAAAAAAATCCCAGAAACCAGCAAATCTCACCCCTCCCTGAACAATAGTTTCTGTATGATCCCTCCCTCCCCCCCCCACCCAAAGTGGTCACACAGCCTCTGCTCAGAGCCTCTACTCCATCCCTCCCCCGACAGCCAGTTACACTTTGAGCCAGTTCTAACTTTTAGAAATTTTCCCCTCCAACTTCCAAATGCAGTTTTTCTCTGTAATCCCCCTCTGTTTGTAGTTTTCTACCCTTTGGGGCCAAGTAGAACCAGTCTAGGGCTGACCTCCTGTCCTCTGAAGTGCTTTCCAATTCTGATCACTTGTGAGCACGGGACTGCTGCCCCCTCTAAATCCCAGCCAAGCTTATTGGTAAAAGCTTAATTCAGTACCTTAATTGTATCCTTATCTGATCCTGTGAGGATCTGGCTTAAACCTTTATGCTGGTAAGTTTTGTTACTAACAAGTTTAGTCTTGACAAAAACGTATGTCTGACATGGAATAGATTTTTCTTTCTCCAACTCCAGAAAAGGCCGCTGATACTGATGGATATTTCCTATAAATATAAATCAGGGATATTTTTTTGTTCCCCTTTATTTTGTTTAAAGCCCTGGGCTGGGGGGGGCACTTTACAGAGCAATTTACAAAGGGGATTTGCTGGACAAACATTAGAGTCACTTCCTTTGAACACTGAGTTGTCCTTTTGAAAGAAAAATAAAGCCATTTTTTCTATTTTAGTATTCTTTTTAAATACTTCTAATGCTCAAAAAGACCTCTATTATCACCAACCCCTCACTGCAGAACAACAGTGATGAGAAGATACACAGTCTACACCTGGCAGAAATCAGATAAGATGCTGGCTATGATAGCCCCAAGAAAACTAGACAGTCCCTTAAAGCCTACGGATTCGTGTTATTAATATAAGGTTGCTGTTTTTAATATAAAGTTGAAAACTGAAAGAAACTTTCAAGATCATCTAGTCCTTTGTTTTGCAGATGGGGAAACTGAGGGCCACTACCACACTTCACCACTTGTCTCACACCACACACTGAGCCTTATACTCGTTTAGGAATGGGGTTTTCAAAATTCAGCTCTGCAATTTTATCAGCCTAGACAATTCCTTGTATGGAAACTATTTTCCCTGGTGCAGATGAATATTTTACCTGTAACTAAAACCCCAAATAAGATCAACATGAAGATTGCATGATTGAAAAGATTCAACAACAAATGCCTGAGGGAATTGCCTGAGGCCATTAAGAAATTAAATGACTTGCTTGTAGTGAGTGAATAGCAGACCCAGGGATTGAATCCAAGTCTTCCTGGAATCTAAGACCTCCACCATCTTATCTTGTTGCCTCTCATGTAAAGCTTTAAAGTATGAGAAGAACTTTCAGATCCACTGCCTCACTGAATTATTTTGACAACCCAGTCATTGTCCAGGATTTCCACAGAGAAGAGATGATCTCTTTAAGCTCAGCAGGCTTGTTTGTGTCAGAGCAGGGACCAAATGCAGCAGATAAGTCATTCCAGGGTGTGATGACATTTTGGTAGGATACCTGTCTTTGTCTCCTTCAGAGGATTGGAACTCAGTGCCAATAAAGACAAGGTGCTGGGTCTGCTTCCTTTTTGGGCTCCTCACCTTTGCTCTGTCTGGTCCTAAGTCCTCCCAGACCCTGGCCACCAGATGCATGTGGATCCTGATAAAGGGAAGAGCAAACAGTTCATCGATCCTTGGAAAAGCGGAATTGTGCCCAAGAAATCCTATTTAGATCCAAAGTTGTTAGTGAATGTATCCTGTGATGATTCTGGAACTCCAAAATGGATTGTGGCATTGATATAGCAGGATGAAGGAAGACCAATCATGAGATTGTCTTGTTCTCAAGATTCAGATTTATTTGTATCCCTAAACCCAAATTTCCTTTGGATTTTTATGATTTCTCTGTGTGGCATTCACCATTCACCTGCTTTTCTCTATTGATTACTTTGGATTTTTCTTGAATTCTTTCCTCTCCTCACAGCCAAGAAATTATCAAGTTTGGTCAGTTCCTTCTCTATGGCATCCCTCATATCTCTGTTACCTTGCTATTTATTACCACACATCTTCCCAATATTTCCTCCTATCTCCATTCTCAGTACTCCTCTAAATCCCTCAAGAAGGAATGCTCTAACTCGGACTATGGGGAAAGAATCAGGAGTAATGGCCTAGTGAATCAGTCAGATCATTGCTCAAGGGCTGGAAGGGACCTTAAAGGTCAGGTAGTCCAGAGGGAAACCAAGGCACACAGAGTTAACATGTTGACTTGCCTTAGGTCACACAAATAGTAGAAGGGCAAAGCTATCATTCAAACCCGGTTTCTCTAACTCTGAATCTAGTGTCCTTTACACTATACCATGCTGCCCTGTGGTACCCTTGAAGATAACTATCATCACACCTCTGCCTCTTATTAGCATCAGGACTCTGGTTAAGTCATTTCACTTATCTTAACCTCCATTTCCATTTCAGTAAAACACAGCAGTATTCTAGATGACAGCATTTAGGACCTTACAATAAAAGAATTGGCTTCAGATTTTAGCTCTGTGGGATCTTGAGCAACTGAGCCCAAGTGAAAATTTTTTTTTTACTGATAACCTTTGAGGGCAGCAACTGTGTCTTACAATTTTTAGCTGTTGCAGCATTGAACATAAAAATCTGACACCGATAGATTTAAAAGGTTGGAATGAATGAATATAGATCTTAGTAGCTTCCTGGGGTTCCCTAACATTTGAAAATTCATTTGAAATTATTAGAGTAATAATGTACAATCCTACTAGCTGATGACCCTTTGGGAGGGGGAGCTTCTGTGTTCATAGTAATTTTGTTTCAGTAGCTGATATTTCCCTCTGAAATATTGATTTTTGGCTATATAGATCTCATGAAAGGTTTACTCCTGACCTTGAGATTTCTTTGCTCGAGTTCTAGCATATTTTACTGTGAGCTTATTTATTGTAAGTGACAACAAAAAATCCATTAAGTGGAATGAGTGGTTTCTAGTGATTCTAGGACAGAAAGCCTGGGAAAGAGCTCCCAGATCTTCTTTAAGCCTTTGGTGAATTTTGACAAGAAAAGTCAGGCCTGAATAAATTGCAAAGGAAGTTAAAGAAACAAATACCAATAATCCCCAGCTCTACTTTTTTTTTTAAAAATAGTTTTTGCACACCAAGAGAATAATGATGCCATCATAAAAACTGTCAAATTAAACAAATAATCTGGCCAGACACTAGGTTCATTCTCATTGATGGCACTGACCTTGGACATGGAAACAATAAATTAAAAAGTGCTCAAATGTGTCAGCAGGCACAAGGAGTGGTGTGTGAATTCACCAAGAAGCAAACTAGACCTATCTCCTGAATGGCTATCAAGTCACATGGACATTATGGCTCCAGAAGAATGATGAGACGCAAAGGAGAGGAAGAGTTGTTTGATAATTTCTAGAAAGGAGAGAATTATTTTCCCCATTGTCAAGGATTTTAGGTAGGATACCGTATATTTTGTCAAGGTAGACAAAGCCTGTCCTACATTTGATGTTTTCTTAGCCTTAATGCTCTCAGAAGAGCCAAGGTCCCAAAGGTAAGAGCCAATGTCTGATATTCCAAGTCATAGACATATATTTATAGCATGGACATTTCTGTGTGCTCCCACCACTACCATCTTACTTTAGTCCCTTCATGTAGAAGGTACAGTCTTCACTTTCATTTCCCTACTTTTCTAGCTAGCCTATCCCTTCCATTTAATATTCTAATATTTAATTAGATCTCTGATATCATTTGTGGGGATGTTTCTTTTAATGATGCAGGTCACAGAGATCACATCACCAATTTGTAGGCCCTGGAAAGTAAATGAAATTTAGTCTTTTTACAGTAAATTAATAAGTGAAATAAAATATTTTGATTCCTGGAGGGAGATGTGTAAGGCAGCTCTCACTCATCTCACATTTCCCCTTATCCATTTCCTTCTCTTTTGACCTCTTATAACCTGGATCTTTTGTGTGCTCTGTTTTAGGAAGTGTTTGATAGCTTACATGAACTTTGCAGTCATTGGGGTATTTAACCTGGACAGGGATAAGTGATTGTACAGTAAAGCTTTCTTGATGAAGGGCAAAAGAATTATGAGCCTAGATTCAAATCCAAGTATTCCCAACTTCCAGTTCAGTGCTCTTTGCCATTGCTCCATGTTGTCTCTTTGATTTGATTTGAGTTTGGGAAATAAAACCCAGTGGGAGTTTGGTCTACTTATCCATGGAACTTGCCAAAGCCAATTTCTCTGTCTTTTTTCCTCACAAACACTAGCTTTCAATTTAGAAGGAAGAAGCAAATTGATAGTTTTGATTTCTTTGATTCTTGCTTTTGGAAACTGTATGATATACTAGTAGCTTTGAAAGGCATGGCATTTTAAAAATTGCTAATTTTTGCTAATTTACTATTCAGAGGATTTGGTTATGCTGTCTTCTTCTTGTTGTTGTTCTTAATTTAGTGCAATTTAGTTTTCCTGCTGAGAAATACCACTTTAAACTCCGATAAGGAATGAATGATATTACTAATCCGCTGCCCCTAATTCCACCTCTTCCCCTAACATGATGAATAGCTAATGAGGTAAAAATCTTAGAGAAGGTACATGAGCTAACACCAATACTTTGATGCGTGATTAATTATAAACTAGAAATTTTAATGATGTCCTAAATTATTGAACTTGAAAATCTTCAGAAAAGTTTCTTTAGCATTTTAACTTTCCCCTAGACTGTTCATGTCCCAACTATATGGGAGGAGTGGTAAATCTTTTTTTTTTTTTTTTAACTCTTGATGATACATGTGATGGACTACTTAAGAGAATCTTAGTGGAATTCTAGTGGATCCATGTTCCATGGCAACTGCATCCCTCTGTCACAGCCCACTCAACATGTTTTTATTGAAACCCACTGAAAAGTGGGTTTCCACTTTTGTGTCCATCTGGAACTACCTTTTTTCAGTCACCACAACAAGGTTGAAAACACACACACACACACACACACACACACACACACACACAGAGTTTGTGTGGAAATATGTTAAAAATCAACCCCGGAACAGGTGGGAATGGGAAAAAAGAAGAAAGAGGCTTAACAGAAAGAAATGAATTATGGAGGGACATCACTAGGGAAACAAACTCAAATTTCAGAAGGTGGATTTTAAAGGGAATATTGAAAATAATGAAAGGACTGGTGATTAGGTTCTGAATCTCAGGAACACAGGAAAGACAGTGGAGTGGAAACAGATTACTACAGTTACAGATCATTGGTCTCAGTCACATTACAAAGTTGAGGGTAGCATAAGATTAGCAAAGATTGGGAAGGGGGAGGATGAAAAAGAAAGAAAAATATGAGAATCTGATTGAGGGAAATGTGTATGGGAATGGAATAAACTTTCTTTTCCATTATTTTGGGAATGGAATAAACTTACAGCAGTGGAATGAATTAGAAAGTAGAATCCAAAAATAGATTTTGTTTTGCTTTGTTTTATCAGAAATACATTTAAAACAAAAATATTCATATAAAGAGTTCAAAAGAGAATTCTGTCTTCAGATAAACTCAAATGTAGTAGTAATAATAATCTCAAAGCACTGGTAAAAATAGACACAACTAAAAGAGATAAAAGAAAACTATATAATGCTTAAAATTATCATGAACAATAAATTAATACCATCACTTAATATATATCCTCTGATTTATGTAGCATTTTAGTGCTTAAAGGAAAAGTTACTTGAATTACATTAAGAAATAGCCAAATTATAATATAATCATCCCTAATGTACATCTTTCAAACCTAAATATATTTAACAAAAAAGTAAACAAGAAAGCTGTAGCAGATCTGACTAGAATTTTTAAAAGTCTGATATGATGGTTATCCAATGATTTATTAAAGGGAAAGAAAAAGAAATATACGTATATTCAGCTGTATATGTCACCTTTACAAAAATTGGTTCTGGGTAAAGACATAAATATTCTATATACAAATGTGGAAAATAGAAATATTAAGCATGTCCTTGAGTAATCACAATGCAATAAAAATTTATTCCATAATTGTAGTTTGAAGGGATTAAAACTGAAATGTAGACAAAAACTTAATCTTAAAGAATTAGTGGTTGAAAGTACTTCTCATAAAAGTGATAATTTCATCAAGGAAAACGGCAATTTTTGAAAATGTGCCAAAACTTTGGGGATACAGCCAGAGCAGTTTTAGGAGAAAAATTATATTACTAAGCACTTTCATCAGTAGAAAAGAGAAAAAACAGAAATGAATAGAGCATGCAGCCAAAAACTCTAGAAAACCAGGTAAGCAAAAAGATCTCAATGATATTGCAAAACAGAATTTTTCAAAATCAAAAAAAAGACCAATTAACATATAAAACAATTTAATTGATTAAATAAAAATATGACCTGCTTTCAAAAAAAATCCCAAATAGATAAACCATGAGCAAGCCTTATCTTAAATAAAAGAAAATCAATATCCACTGTTAAGAATGAAGATTTGTTAGCAATGAAAGGAAAATAAAGAAAATTGTTAGACACTGGGTTATCCAACTATATGCTAACAAAATAGAAAAATGAAATTGTTAAATTTTTTCCAAAAAAATTTACGTTGCAGATCAACAGAATAAGAAATAGAGAATTTAAATAATCCAATCTGAGGGGGAAAACATCAAAAAGCCATAAAAGAAAATCCAAAAGGGGAAAATCAGACCAGATGCCTTTACAAATGAGTTCTATAAAAAATTCAAAAAACAATATATTCCAATGTTACATGAACTTTGCAAAAAATAGAAAAAAAAAAGAGGAGGATTCTATCAAACTCATTCCATGGTGCATATATGATCTTGATGCCTAAACCAGGAAGAGACAAAACAGAAAGAGAAAACTGTATAGACCAATATATTGGTAGAAAACAAAATATTGAATAAAATATTTGCAGAGAGGGTACAGGAATGTATTGAAAAGATTATACATTATGACCAGGTTGACTTTGTACCAGAAATGCAGGATTAATTCAATATTAGGAAAACTTTCAACATAATGGACCACATTAGTAATGAAAATAAAAAAGAATCACATAGTTATATCAATAGTTGCTTTGAAGACTTTAAGCCAAATACAATAACCATTTCTATTAAAAAAATTAAAGTGCTTTGGAGTAAAGGAATATACCTTTCATGAATATTTAAAATAGTATCATATTTAAAAGCAAGATTTAACATTATCTATAATGAAAAAATATGAGATCTTTCTAATAATAGCAGAGATATAGATTATCACCACTATTTGATACCATTTTAGAGATGTGTTAGTATAAGAATAAGGCTAGGGAAAAGAAGAAATTGAGGAAATATGCACAGCCAATGAGGAAACAAAGTGATCATTTTTTACAGATGGTATGATGATCCACATAGAAAACCTTAGAGATCAAACTAAAATATTAAATGAAACTATAATGTCAGCAGTATAATAGCTTTTCCTCCAACCTCTCTGCAGCCTTTGAAACTGTTGATCATTATGTCCTACTTGATACTGTCTCTTCTCTAGGTTTTCAAGAAAGCACTTTCTCCCAGTTTTCCTTCTACCTATGTGAACCCTCCTTTTCTTTCTTTTTTTTTTAAATAATTTTTATTGATAGAACGCATGCCAGGGTAATTTTTTACAGCATTATCCCTTGCATTCGTTTCTGTTCCGATTTTTCCCCTCCCTCCCTCCACCCCTTTCCCCCAGATGGCAAGAGTCCTTTACATTTTGAATGGGTTGCAGTATATCCTAGATACAATATATGTGTGCAGAACCAAACAGTTTTCTTTGAACCCTCCTTTTCCATCTCCTCTGTTGAATTTTCATCTAGATCACCCTGTCTAATTATAGATGTCCCTCAGGGTTCTGTCCTGGACTCTATTCTCTTGTTCCCTATATGCTGTTTCATTTGGTGATCTATCAGCTGCCATGGATTTAATCACCACATCTGTGCTGATGATTCTTTTTTAAAATGGTAATAGCTTTTTATTTTTCCAAATATATGCAAAGATAGTTTTTTAACATTCATCTTTGCAAAACCTTATGTTTCAAATTTTTCTTCCTCTCTCCTCCCTCTTCCCTCACCAAGATAGCAACCAAGATATAGGTTAAACATGTACAATTCTTCTAAACATATTTCCATATTCATCATGCTTCATAAGAAAAAAAAATCAAAAAATGAAAGAAAAAAACCAAGCAAACAAATAACAACAAAAAGGTGAAAATATTATGCTTTGATCCACATTTAGTCTCCATAGTACTCTCTCTGGATGTGGATTGATCTTTCCAGTTTATTGGAATTTATGATGATGATTTTCACATTACCTTTTTTTTTGGCTCAGTCTCTCTGGTGATCTCCCATCTTGCATCTCTAATTGCCTTTTAGACATCTTTATCTGGACCTCCAGTAACGGCCTGAAATTTATCATGTTCAAAATTAAAATCATTATATTTCTTTCCCATTATACCCTCCTTACTTCCCACGTTCCCTGTTCCATTTGAGGGCAACACCATCCTTCCCACTCCCTGAAGTTCACAAACTATAAGTTGTCCTAGATTCCTCATACTTCTCATATCCAAGCTGTCACCAGGGCCTGCTAATGTCACCTCTGTAAAATCTTTAGAATATGTCCCCTTTGTCTCGTCTGACACTGCCACCACTGTAGTGAAGGCCCTCATAACCTCATGTCTGGATTATTGCAGTAGTCCACTGCTTAAGTCTGCTTCAAGTTTATCCCTCCTCCAATCTATCAATTTTTCCACTAAAGAGAGTTTCCTAAGGTACAAGTCACTGGCTTCCTATTGCCTCCAGGAACAACTACAAAATGCTCTGTTTGGCTTGCAAAACCCTTCATAACCCAATCCCTTCCTCCCATTCCAGTCTTATACCTTTACTCCTCAATACATAGTTTTTAATCAGTGACCCTGACCTCCTAACTATTCCAGGAACAAGATACTCAGTCTCCCATCCCTGGGTATTGTCTCTAACTGTTCCCCACCTCTGGAACTCTCTTTCCTCCACTTTGACTAATGATCTTCCTGGCTTCCTTTATGTCCAAACTAAAATTCCCCTTTTTTACATCCCTCTTAATTCCAATGCCTTCCCTCATTTTTTTTTTTTTGCTATTTATCCTTATATAACTTGCTTTGCATATATGTTTATTTGCATGTTGTCTCCCTCATTGGATCGTAAGCTTCTTGGGAATAAGGACTGTCTATTGCCTTTTTTGTATCTCTTGTGCTTTACATAGTCCTGGCACATAGTAGACCCATAATAGATGTTGATTGATTGAGGCTGTACACATAATCAGCCTTTTGGGTATTATGAACAAAACTCAAAGGAAGAGATAAAGAGCAGTTCCATTCAAAATAACTATAGAATGTATAAAATATTTAAGAGTCCAGCTTCCAAGAAACATAGGAATTATATGACTATAAGTACAAAATAATCATTGCAGAAATAAAGATGGATCTAGATAAGTAGTTATTAATTACCCATCATTAGATGGAGCCAATATAATAAAATATAACCAAATTAATTTATCTGTATAATGCCATATCAAAGTATCAAAGAGATATTTTTTGAAGTTAGAAAAAAGACAAAATTCTTCTGTAGCAACAAATGATCAAGAATCTATTGGCAAATAATGAAAAATAATAAGAAACACTTCAGATTATATACCACATTATGTTTCAAATGGTACAAAACTTAGATGTAAATGGTTATATCATAAGTTAGCCAAGCAGGCACGAAGATACTTTTCACAATTATAGATAGGAAAAAAGTTGTTGGATAGAGAGAATCATAGAAAATGAAATGGACAGTTTTGATTCTATAAATGGAAAAACTTTTGAACAATTAAATGGATGCAGCTAAAATTAAAGGAAAATAGCTGAGAAAAAGCCTTTAAATCACTTTCTTAGGTAAAAGTCTGATACCCAAGATATATAGGAATTCTATTTCAACATAAGAACAGATACAATGTCAAAGTCTATGAAAAAACAATTTTCAACAGAAGAAAAGCAAGCTTTCATCACATGTGGAAAATGCACCAGATCATTTATAATAAGAGACGTCCAAGATAAAATAACTGAATTTTTCCTCCATACCCATAATTGATTGATTACCAAAAAATGAAAATGACAGCTGTTGGAGGGATTATAGAAGAGTAGGCATACTAAAGCACTGTAGATAGAGCTGTGAATTAGTGTACATATTCTAAAAATTAATTCCCAAAATTAATTCAAATTCAGTTGTGCATTTTTACCCACTCCCAGATACCAACCAAAGAAATGAAAGAAGGATTGGGCCTATTGGTACAAAAATAATTATAGTAACTTTTTTCCTACATCAAAGAACTAATAATTAAGGAAGTGTCCATCAGATGTAGAATGGTCAAACAAATTATGTCATATGAATATAATGGAATAAAATTGTGCCATAAGAAATGATGAAAGGGATAGATTCTGAGAATTCTCAAGACTTGCATGAATTAATGCAAAGTGATTTTTAGAACCAGGGGAACAATTTTTCTAATGTAATTGTATTATAATTTTTTTTCAGTTCAGCTTGTTGCATTTTTTATTTAATCTTAAAAAAAATCAGTATCCAATGAAAAATCCACTTTGGATGAGTTCTCCAGCTTTTTCCCATGTGCCACTGAGCTCAAACAAACCAATGAGAGAAAACCAATTTTGGCTGGAGCCTTCAAACGCACTGCACCAATTAAATTACACCAAATATATTATTATACCTTTGAAATGGCTTTCAGACCAATAAATTAAAAAAAAGACAAATTCAAATAAAAAAGTCAACTTTGTATTACAAAAAAAAAGAAATTAAATAAAAATCACAACCCTGAGTGAAACAATTATGTGCAGTCAAGTTTTTCCTTTCTCTCTCTCTCTCTCTCTCTCTCTCTCTCTCTCTCTCTCTCTCTCTCTCTCTCTCTCTCTCTCTCTCTTTCTCTCTCTCTCTGTCTTCCTCTTTTAATCTTCTAGGAATGATAGCATGCCAGTAAAACCCCTACAGAACATTTCCAGTCTGACGATAAGCAATCGATCATTCATTCACATTTGTACTTGAGAGAGCAGACTTGGGCAACACCCTCCCTCCCCTCCATTTTCAACCTGAAAAAAATGCTTCTGATATCTGAACCAGCTTCTCAAACAATGGAGGCCAATTCAGAAAATTATAATATAAAATGTAATGCATTGTAAAGAAAAGCAATTTTAAATGACTCAAGGACTTTGATCAATTCAGTGATCAATTGGAGCTCCAAAGAAGTAAGGATGAAATATGCCTCCCACCTATTTTCAGAGCGGTGATGGACTAGAGATGCAGAAGGAGACCTATGTTTTCAGACATGGTCAATGTGTGGACTTGTTGACTGAATTTGTTCTGAAGAGAAAAAAAGGGAGAACTGACTACAAGAGGGAGCTACTGATAGCAAAATAAAAATAAAAAGTAAGCAACAAAAGGATTTTAGAGAAGCATTTAGAGAAAATCCCAAGAAAAGATCAAGAAGAGGTTTTGAGAGCAGCATAAACAGGGAAAATAGCTTTAAATCTAATATGTTGAATTAAATACATACCTATAAAACAAAATAATGAGAGTGACAGTTTCACATACAACTGTCTTTATTTTTGTAAACTAAGAGTAATGCAAAATGAAACAATCTGTCTTTACCCCTCACACCTATCAGATTGGCAATAATGAACCAAAAAATGAAATGACAATAGGTCTGTCTTTTCTGTTGACTGCAGGAGTTACTTTGTGTATGGAAATGTTCATGTTTGCTCATGTCTGTCAGATTAAGAATAACCGAAACCAATGAATTAAAAGTACTAGGTAGATGTCAGCTACTAGGATTATTAAGTGTCCTGTTGTTTTCTTTTTAATGGAGTTAAGATTGAAGTGGTCTTTGGAAAAGTCACTGTCCACTTTGTCTTAAATAGCTAATGTACTGTGGATCTCTTCCTCCTTCTCTTTGATTTGTTGAATAGTCACTGGATTGGAAGTTGTTTTCTTCTCCTTTCTGTTGGATTCAGTCTCTCTCAAATTTACCTGGCCCTGCTGTGTTGAGAGAAATCAAAAGAAAGAAGACTGCAGCAGGCTTTGTTCTCCTAAGGAGCAAAGATGAATCTGCCATCCAATCATTTTGTGATCAAGATAATAAAAATAATAGAAAAGCTTTAAGACTAGAATTGAGATAGGTGATGTTGGAAAAGGAAGACTTGAGAGAAACTGCAGAGTAGCAGCTGGTCCTTCCTGCTGAATACTTCTCAAATCAGAGAAATCATTGTGAGTTTTTGTTTCCATTTTGGTGCTTTGCATGCACCAGGAGAATTGAGAACCCAGCGACCCAGCTAACAAAGGGGCTTTCTGGCACCACAAATGTAGAAACCTACTGTTCTACTGATTGTTGCTTGTTTCCAAGCTGCCATGCATGGCTGAGCTCCCCATATGAGCATGTCAGGTGTGCTTAATGAGCCACCAAGATGCTCTGAAGCCTTCAATTAGGGAATCAGAAGTTTCCTGAAATAAAGATCTGAATGGACCATTTGCTTTTACATTTGACCATTCAGTGCAGTGCCGTTTATTCCTTGAGTCAATTAATTGTCATCTCTACAGACTGCCACTTCCTGATTGCTTAATAAAGCAACAACAACAAGTAGATAAAACCTAGTCTTCTGATCTTCTATTATCTAGATGTTTGAGAGAGAGAAAGAGAGAGAGAGAGAGTGTGTGTGTGTGTGTGTGTGTGTGTGTGTGTATGTGTGTGTGTGTGTTGCATATGTGTATGTTGTTTATCTGGGGAGATGGCATATGAAATGATTTGCTTCGTGAAATCCAGCTTGTTGGAGAAGTTACATATAAGATCCCTGATTTGAGTGGAGTGTTGCATTTGATATTCTCTGCAACCACTTCCAATGGAAAGTCTGATTGTAGCACAGAGCAAGGTAATGAATGGTGCATCTGCATCAGTATTGTTCTAAATATGGTAGAGGAATTATGATTTTGCTTCTAGGACTCAGAATAACAACAACACTTGCTGCAGTATACTTTCTGACCTAAGGACACATCCATTGCTCCTGCTCCATCCTCATCTTTCCAGGCATGACCATTCTCTCTGGAGCTTAGAAACCTTGATGTGTCCTGGAGCTTTCTTCCTCTCCCTCACAGCTGCATTCCAGGTGAAGTTCCCACTTTGCACCATTAATGCCCAAACCCAGCACTTTCTAGTTATTGCTCTGGATTTCAGTGTGTCAGGAATATGTAACAGATCATTTCATGGTCAGCTCTAGAGTATAGGGAAAGGAAGGGAAAAGCTTCACAATTAAAAAATTATAGCTTAAAAGCAGTAATGAAATCTTTTTGTGAAGTTTTTATGTTGACCATTTAAAATAAAGTATTACCATCTTCATTATTATATGGCAATAGTTAGTTTGCCAGGATGGGTCTACTGAGTTGACACAGTTCTTGACCCCTCTCCTAAGCTGCTATCTGTTCTCTCCTCTAACCCCTGATTTGCCTGTTAGCTGTGTTATGGAACCCAGGTTGTGAACTAGTTGGGAAGTCTGGCTTTTAAAAAGGTGACCCAGACTTCCCCACTGGTAGCAGGTGAGCAGACTCAACATGGTTTATGAAAGAAAAAGAGACAAGAACAGGGTAAACTATAGATAATAGAAAGGACACAATTATAGGGATTAGCTGTGATGTAGAAAAGGTCTATAATGGATGACCCCAATTTTCATAAGTCAAGTAGTGAGCAGGGTCATCTGTCAAGAGATTTCTTTTGAGGGGTAGACATGATGAGGATGTTTGGAATTGTCACCGTATTTCAAATCAACAACAACAGAACCGCAGAGTTAAAGTAAAATTAAAGTTTTGTGTTCCAGGTCAAGGTTAAATAATATGAATTTAATAGTTCCTGCATTTGACTCCTTTTCATCAGTGACTTCTAGTAATATACATCAGCCTGGGAATATGAACAGAAAAGTCAGAAGATAGTGTTGGACGTTGGCTGAAGACTGACAATGGGCCTAGTGGGTAAGGAAGTCACAGATTAAGACAATTTGACCAAAGAGTGGAAAGAGAAGGCAGAGAAGCGAGATGTAGAGATGAAAGAGAGAGGTAGTTTGATCACAATTAGGAGGGGAAAAGCAGAAGGAAAGTTGAAAAAATAAGAAATTATGGTTTAGAGTTCTAGTAAGATCTAACATATGACCATTCTTGTGCCTGGTGGATTAGAATAGGAGGAAGAGGATCTACCAATCCCCTTCCATTCATGCTGGGCTAATCATTTTTTTTAAAGCGCATAGGAACCAACCTGGAAACTTATGATATCACTTATTGGCCACCTAAATACAAAGTGCTGGCTCAGAGAAATCTGGTGCTCTGTAAATACTGTAGAACTGTAGATAACTGCAGGAAATTATAATTTATTCCATTTGATTGATTTTTTTTTGGTTTGGGACAGGTCAGATAATGATCACCAAGCCTACCGAATGATAATCCTATATGAAGTCTTTCTCTCCTCACTTCCTCACCCCAGCCCCAAGACTAATTTGGGAGTAGTCTGAAGGAATTGTTCAGGACTTCACAGTATTTGGTGGGCCACTGAGAGATCTGCTTTGTAATATTTTCTGAGACTCATTGTTTCAGGACACTGGGAGAAGCAGATATACAGGGCATTTTTTTTGTCTTTCCCAGGAACCCAGAGTCATTTCCCAAGTTGGGGACAATCACTTTATGACATTTAGGGAGAATAGCAGCTTCCTTTCTCACTATGAAATTGTGTGTTTTTGCTTTCATTTTCTGTCTCTCCCCTCCCTCCCTTCCCCCTTTCTCTGTCTTTCTATCCCTCCTTGTGTCCCTCCTTGTCTCCCTCCTTCCCTTCTTCCTCTTTCTCCTTCCCTCTTTCCCTCTCTGTTTTTTTCTCTCTCTCCCTTCTTCCCTCCTTTCCCTCCATCCTGTAGTGGGAGGTAAAAGGGTGAATGAAGGGTCCATGTAGAACTTGGATCTGGGTGCCCTCTCTCTTGTACTTGGTACATGGTATTTCTGTCTCAGTCTCTCCCCCCCCCTTTCTCTGTTACTCACACACACACACCTACACACACACACACACACACACACACACACACACACACACACACATTTTGTCTTTTCCTGAACATGGGTAACTGATCCTGAGCTGGTCAGGTTTTGTCTTTTAGGTCCCCTTCTAAGTCTGAAACATCAGAAGTCCTGGTTTCCTCAATGAGAGTTGGCTGGGAACAGGCCAAATATTTTGTATCAGAGAGCACCATTGTCAAGAGGTGGAAGCCAAGCTCTGGCCTGCTTGGACAGAACTATTTTGAGTTGCCTGAGACATCCCATGCCTCATTATATTGACTCATTATCGTGATATACAAATCTCACAGTGAAGCTGTCACCTGTGGTGCTGGTACATGTAGATCGTCACAGTCATTGGGGAAATTCAGGGTGAGGTAAAAGATCCTTCAGCCCAGAGGGAACCTGCTAACAATGTCTGGTTCAACTCCCCATGTTCCCTGAGGGCTCTTGGCCTTCCTGAGAAGTCAGGAGGCCCTTTACAACCTGTGTAGTGATTGAAGCAGAGTGAGACCAGGTAGCAAAGAGTCATCTCCATACAATATTAAGTTGTTTATGTGGTCCCCTGTGCACAATATGTACTTAGTGCATGCTCAGTGTTGTTTTGGTTACGTAAGGGTATTAGGGGTATATAAAGAGGGAAGACCTTGTAATCAATGGACTCCTTATTTCCACCATCCTCAGGAGTCTTGCCTTATCACTCCTCCACTAAGATGGTGTATTTTAACCACCCCAGCATGGGGGCTCTAGAACGTACCGTACATTTTGTCACCCCAACTTGGGGGCTCTAGAAAGCAGAACACAACAGGTACAGGTTAGGAAGTTAGTATTAACACTCTTCCCAGCACAAGAAGATATTAATAGCATTCCTGCCATACCACAGAATAACCGTGTCAGGCAGGGCTCAAGCTCCAGCACAGAGCAGGATTATTAGGCCACAGTAGAGGGCAAAAGTCTTGGCATGAGGGGCATTGATTATTCTTGAATTTAGAACCCTGTATTGGCAGCATCTTTAATATCGCTCCACCCTCAGCACAGTGAGCAGGAGCAGTCCTTAGTCCCTAGCTTAGAGAGGTATCAAATGCTGGCACAAAGAGGCAGATTCACCAGCTAGTGATTATTGCTTTCATCATTCCTAAGAAGGTGGTGGCAGTGGCAGCGGTGGTAGAAGATGGCTTGCTTTCTGGTGACAAGAAAGAGGTAAAAATGTTGACCCTTTGTTTTTTGTAATTTTAACTTACTGGCCCTTCCATATTGTTACTAATACAAAATCCAGTGGTTATTAGTTTACTCTTTTTCATAAATGGCTTAGAATTTATTACATTCTTGTAGTCAGTGTGTCCTACTCCTTGGTTCAATACCAAGACTTCACACTCTCAGTTATTTTACAACCTTTGTTGAGAATAAATGACTCCACAGGAAGTATCATCATCTTTACTGTAGCACTGATGTCCCCTGGTTCTCCTCTTGGTCATGATCACCCATCAGGAGACCTACTATGGACGGATTGCTTTGACATCACCCACTATATGGATAAGATCATTTAAATCTAAGACTCATTCCTTCCAAAATGAGAGGGGGAACCCTTGGATTGATAGTTATTGTTCTCCCCCATTTGATCATTCTGTCAGGGTTACTACCACTTTGATTGTTATCTTTTGTTTTAGTTTAGTATGTTTTCTTTCTGGCTTAGTTTTTTCTTCTCCAGTGTTACCTATATCAGGAATCTTGCAACATCAAAATCAGGGCTGTGAAGCAGCAGTCCTAAAGCTATTTAAATGGTAGAAGGTCTTCTTGAAAATGTTCAGGACCTTTCCATCAAGGGAAAGGAGTGTAGTAGGAGGAATATCTATCAGAATCCCCTTCTATGTGGCCTGAACTAGTTCTTTTACTAAAAAGCTATCAGTGTTTTTTGGGCAGACTAAATTGGTTCAGAGAAATAAAGACTTGGACCACTGGTTTTGATTCATTGCCACCTGAGTGCAGAAAGCCAGGAGGAGCTCCAGGTCTTCCCAAAGTCTGACTGTCAGTCAGAACAACGTGTAACTCAGAGGCAAAGGAATTGTATTTAACTGAATCAAACTGAAAGGCTCAGTGAATATCTTGTTGAATATACTTTCCCTGCTGTGGCTAAGTAACTCTTCTTTCATTAACTATTAGTGCTTCTCTAATTATTTCATTTTATTCGACTATCATACCTAAATTATCAAGGGACCAGCCTGAATCAGGCTGAGGAGGTTCATGAACTTGGAAGCTCAGGTGTTTGAGAGGAAATGATCATGAACCTTGAGTTCTCAAATATTAAGACAGAGGTTAGGGGTCAAAGAAAAGTAAAAATGGGTGTTTGAATTCCTTGAGAGAAGGGGGAGAGCAGAGAAACTTAGAGGCCCTCAGTTATTGCAGTCAAGATCTGGACCAGGTCTTCTAGACAGATGAAAAGGACTTCAGGAAGGTCAATTTGGCAGAACTAGACACATAACAGCTAAGAGACTCTTGCAATAGTTCAGCCTAAGTATTATGAGACTCTGAACCAGAATACTGTTGGAGAAAAGAAGGTAGTGATTTAAATAACACTGCACAGGAAGAATTAATGGAAATGGGTAATTAAATGGATGTTAGTGAAGAAAAATTAAAGGTGACCTTGGCTGATGACAAGGTTGTGGGTGGAGAACAACCACAGGAAGGGAAAGGTAGCTGGAGGAAAGATTATTCTTTTACTCTTGAGGTGCCAAAAGAATCTCAGTGGAGCTGTCCAGCAAGAACCAGAAATACTAGAGAAACATTTGGGAGTTTCTCTAGAAATAATAGCTGAGGGCTTGAGAACATGAGAATCACTCTTGTCTAAAATTTTCATTGCAATATGGTATTTTTGGAAATTTTGAAAATAGTAACTTTTTCTCTCTTAGCTTTTGATTGTGACTAGTTCTGGGAGACTTGAAATAACTTGAAGGAAATTTCTTCCAAATTTATAACAAGATTGAATCTTTTCAGTCCAGGAATAAAATTTTTTCCATTGAGATCAGAAACTTTTTTAGTAACCAGTTTTCACTGGTTCTGATCTTTCTTTTTTTAAGCATTGCTTTCTTTTTCTTAATTTGAATTTTATTTTTAGTTTCAGTTCCACATTTTCTCCCTCTCTTCACACCTTCCATCACCCATTGATAAAGCAAAAAATATTATACCTGTTATACTGATGGCTGTGAGGAAGTACCTCAGAGTTGTTTTAATTCACATTTCTCTATTAGTGATTTAGAACACACAGTTCTTTGTGTATTAGAAATGAGACCCTTATCAGAAACAATGGATGCAAAGATTTTTTTCCCGGCTTTGTATTTCCCTTTTAATGATGTTTCTGTTGGCTTTGTGCAAAAACATTTTAAATTAAATGTAACCAAATTTGTTTGTTTTGCTTGTTATTATGCTCTCTAGTTCTTCTTTGGCCATACATTCCTCCCTTCTCCAAAGA
Source organism: Antechinus flavipes (assembly GCF_016432865.1). NCBI lineage: Eukaryota > Metazoa > Chordata > Mammalia > Dasyuromorphia > Dasyuridae > Antechinus > Antechinus flavipes. The sequence goes on from NC_067404.1 coordinate 24,746,876, forward strand.
TCTGATAGGTAAATTGTCCTTTGTTCTCCTAATTTTTATGGTATCATCCTTTATGCCCAAAGCACATACCCACTTTGACCTTATTTTGGTATGAGGTAGACCTATCCAAGTTTATGATATATTATTTTTCAGTTTTCCCAGCAGTTTTTGTCAAATAGTGAGTAATTATTCCCAAAACTGGAGTTTGGGGGTTTATCAAATACTAGATTATTATAGACCTTGATTATTGTGTCATTTGTACCTAATCTTTTTCACTAATCCACCACTCTATTTCTTAGCCAGTACCAAATGGTTTTGAGGATTGCTGACTCATAATGTAGGTCCTTTGCATTTTTTTTCATTAATTCCCTTAATGTTTTTAACCTTTTGTTCTTCCAGATGAATTTTGTTATTATTTTTTCCAATTCTGTAAAATAATTTTTTGGCAGTTTGATTGGTATAGCACCAAAAAAGTAGGCCACTTTAGGCAGAATTGTCATTTTTATTATATTAGCTTGGCCTACCCATGAACAAATGATATTTTTCCAGTTGTTGAGATCTGACTATTTGTGTGAGATGTATTTTGTAATTATGTCCATGTAGTTCTTTGGTTTGTCTTGGCAGGTAGATCTCCAAATATTTCATTTTGTCTACAGTTATTTTAAATGGAATTTTTTCTCTTTCTATCTCTTGTTGATAGGCTTTGTCTGTAATATATAGAAATACTGATGATTTGTGTGTGTTTATTTTATATCCTGCAACTTTGCTAAACTTGTTAATTATTTCCAGTAGGTTTTTGGATGATTTTCAAGGTTTCTCTAAGTATATCATCTTATCATCTGCAAAGAGTGATAGTTTTATTTCTTCCTTGCCTATTCTAATTCCTTTTTCTTTTTTTATTGTTAAAGTCAACACTTCCAATATAATGTTGAATAATAGTGGTGATGATGGGCATCCTTGTTTCACCCCTGATTTTTTGTGAAGATATCTAGCTTCTCAACATTACAAATAATATTGGCTGTTGGTTTTAGATAGATATTGCTTATTATTTTAAGAAAAATTCGGGGGTAGAGCCAAGATGGCAAAGAGGACACACACTTCGTTCTGAGCTCCCTTCTACCCTCACTTACTAATTACCTAATTCAGTTTTTGAAATAGTGCTTGACTGGTAAAAATCCACGAATATTGGGAGTACAACAAATTACCAGCCAAAGAAAACTTGGAAGATCGCCAGAAAAGGTCTGTCTTGATCTGGTGGGAGGAGGCCAGCGCGGGCAGGGAGATAGAACACAGAGGCGAGCCCACACTGAGCAGACTGGGGGTGGGGTGCAGTCTACGTGGGTCGAGAATTTGCAGGGAGGACTGTACAACAAATTAGCTGCTCTGCTTTGGTTGCAAAGCAGTAGATCAGTAGAGAAGTTGCACAAACGCCAAAGATAAGTGAACCCCAAAATGCCAGAATTTAACAGGACCTGGCCACACCCACCCAGCACTGAGAGTGACTCAACACAACCACAGCTCAGCTGGGCAGCAGCCTCAGTCCACAGCTCAGGGCACTGCCCAGGGCACTGACACTTCTGCTGCTCAATCGCTTGTCCCAGGGCAGCCGCTGTTCCGCACAGTGGGGTTCTGCCCACTGGCACAGTATGGCTGTTCCCAGGGCAGTAGCACTTCTGCAGCAGTGTGGCTGCTCTTCACAGTCCATTCACAGGACAGCTACTGTCCACCTATGCCTGTTCTGTAGAGGAAGCTGAGAACCTCCTTGCCCTGAAGGTACAGACCCTAAGGGCTTTTTAAAAAATGGGTAAAAAAGCCAAGCAAGTCTAATTATAGATAGCTTCTATACAGAAAGAGAGCAGATTTCCACCCTGAGGAGACTAATAGCAGACAATCTCCAAACAAAACTCCAAAGGGGGTGAGGGGGCTGTAATCTGGTCTCCGTGACACAAAGCTCTCCTAAAAGAAATTAGAAAAGATCTTAAAAGAGAGCTAGAAGAAAAATGGAGAAAGGAAAGACAAGCTCTGCAAGAGAGTATGGAAAAGGGATATAACTCATTAAAAGAAAGATGTGATAAGTAGAAAAAGAAAACAACTTCCTGAAATGTGAAATGGAAAAGGTAAAGAACTCCCAGGGAAACAGAATTAGTGAATTGGAAAAGTTCTTTATCTTTTCCAATTCACTAATTCTGTTTCCCTGGGAGTTCTTTACCTTTTCCAAGAAAGTAGGATTTGTGAATTGGAAAAAGAAAATAACTCATTTAAAAAAGTAGTGAAATGGAAAAAAAAAAACTTCACAGAGCAAAACAACTCATTTAAAAACTCAATTGGACATATACAAAAAGAAGCAAAAAAAGTTAATGAAGAAAATAACTCATTAAAAATCAGAACTGAACAAATAGAAATGAACGATTTATTGAGACATCAAGAAACAGTCAAGCAGAGCCAACAAAATGAAAATAATAGGAAAAAATGTAAAATATTGACTTGGAAAAACAATAGACCTGGAAAATAGATCTAGGAGAGATAATCTGAGGATTATTGGAGTTCCTGAAAATTATGATGAAAAAAAAGAGCCTAGATACTATTTTACAGGAAATCATCAAAGAGAAGTGCCCAGATGTAAGAGAACCAGAAGGTAAAAGAGACATTGAAAGAATTCAAACACCTTCTGAAAGAGACCCCAAAATAAAAACTCCAAGGAATATTATGGCTAAATTTCAGAACTATCAGACTAAGGAAAAAATATTACCAGCAGCCAGAAAAACATAATTCAAATACCGAGGAGCCACAATAAGGATCATTCAGGATCTAGCTGCTTCCACATTAACGAATCAAAGGGCCTAGAATCTGATATTCCAAAAGGCAAAAGAACTTGCAATGCAGCCAAGAATAAACTACCCAGCTAACCTGAACATTTTTTTCCAGGGAAGAAGATGGACATTCAATGAAATAGGTGAATTCCATTTATTCCAAATGAAAAAAACAGAGCTAAACATAAAATTTGGCCTCCAAATATAAGACTCAAGAGAAGCATAAAAGATAAAAAGAACTCTTGAGAACTGTATTTCTGTTATGGACATACATAAAGAGTGCATGTATAATTTGATTTTACTGTTATAAAAAAGTAAAGTAGAAGTGGAAAGGGAATTGTATCAGAAAAAGGGAAAAGGTGAGATTAAAAGAGGGCAATTATATCCCACGAAGAGGCAAAGGAAATCAATCATATCTGAGGGAATTAAGAGAGAGGAAGGAACATTGTGTGAATCTTATTCTCATCAGATTTGGCTCAAAGAGAAAATATTAGACATGTTTGGTTTAAAGAGAAACTTCTCTCACCTCATTAAAAAGTGGGAGAGGAAAAGGGAAAAGGAAAAGAGTAGGCTAAATAGAAGGGAATACAGAAAAAATAAGGGAAAGGTACAAGAAAGGGGGAGGGACTCAAAGGGGTTGAGAGGGATTCTAAAGAGTGAGAGCTGTGTGAGGCAAGTGGTGCCCATAAGTTTAATTCTGGGGAGGGGGATAAGGGGGAAAGGAAAAGAAAAGTATAATCTGAGGATAATAAGATGGCAGAAAATACATAATGAGTAGTGTGAATGGGATGAACTCTCCCATAAAGTGGAGGTGAGCAGCAGACTGGATCAAAAGCCAGAATCCTACAATATGATGTTTGCAGGAAACACATTTTAAAGCAGGGTGATACATACAGAGTAAAGGTAAAAGACTGGAGCAGAATCTATTATGCTTCTGGTGAAGTCAAAAAAGCAGGAGTAGCCATCTTTATCTCAGATCAAACAAAAGCAAAACTTGATCTAATTAAAAAAGATAAGAAAGGAAACTATATCTTGCTAAAGGGTAACATAGACAATGAAGCAATATCAATACTAAATGTATATGCACCAAATGGTATAGCATCTAACTTCCTAAAGGAGAAGTTAAGAGAATTGCAAGAAGAAATAGACAGTAAATCTATAATAGTGGGAGATCTCAACCTTGTACTCTCAGAATTAGATAAATCAAACCACAAAACAAATAAGAAAGAAGTTAAAGAGGTAATCAGAATATTAGAAGAATTAGGTATGATGGATCTTTGGAGAAAACTGAATGGAGACAGAAAGGAGTATACTTTCTTCTCAGCAGTTCATGGAATCTATACAAAAATTTACCATATATTAGGACATAAAAACCTCAAACTCAAATACAGTAAGGCAAAAATAGTAAATGCATTCTTTTCAGATCACGATGCAATGAAAATTACATTCAATCAAAAGCCAAGAGGAAATAGACCAAAAAAAATTGCAGAATGATAGGGTGAAACAACAAATCATAAACATAATTAATTTCACCCAAGAAAATAACAATAATAAGACATCATACCAAAATATGTGCGATACAGCCAAAGCAATAATAAGGGGAAATTTTATATCTCTAGACGCCTACTTGCATAAAATAGAGAAAGAGAAGGTCAATGAATTAGGCTTGCAACTAAAAAAACTAGAAAAGGAACAAATTAAAAATGCCTAGTCAAACACGAAACTCGAAATTCTAAAATTAAAGGGAGAAAATCAAATTGAAAGTAAAAAATTATTGAATTAATAAACAAAACTAAGAGTTGGTTTTTATGAAAAAACCAAGAAAATAGATAGACCTTTGGTAAATTTGATTAGAAAAAGGAAAGAGGAAAATCAAATTGTTAGTCTTAAAAATGAAAAGGGGGAACTTTCCACCAAATGAAGAGGAAATTAGAGCAATAATAAGGAGTTACTTTGCCCAACTCTATGCCAATAAATGTGATAACCTAAGTGAAATGGATGACTACCTTCAAAAATATAGGCTGCCCAGATTAACAGAGGGGAAGTAAATTGCTTAAATAGTCCCATTTCAGAAAAAGAAATAGAACAAGCTCTTTTAATCAATTTCCTCACAAAAAATCCCCAGGACCAGATGGATTTACATGTGAATTCTACCAAACATTTAAAGAACAATTAATTCCAATGTTATACAAACTATTTTTAAAATAGGGAATGAAGGACTCCTATCAAATTCCTTCTATGACATAGACATGGTACTGATACCTAAAAGCTTAGTTGATCAATAGAATAGGTTAGGTTCACAGGACAAAATAGTCAATAACTTTAATAATCTCGTGTTTGACAAACCCAAAGATGCCAGATTTTGGGATAAGAATTCACTGTTTGACAAAAACTGCTGGGAAAACTGAAAATTAGTATGGCAGAAACTAGGCATTGACCCACACTTAACAGCATACACCATGATAAGGTCAAAATGGGTTCATGATCTAGGCATAAAGAATGAGATTATAAATAAATTAAAAGAACATAGAATAGTTTACCTCTCAGATCTGTAGAGGAGGAAGGAGTTTGGGACCAAAGAAGAACTAGAGATCATTATTGATGACAAAATAGAAAATTTTGATTATATCAAATTAAAAACTTTTGTACAAACAAAACGAATGCAGACAAGATTAGAAGGGAAACAATAAACTGGGAAAGCATTTTTATAGTCAAAGGTTCTGATAAAGGCCTCATTTCCAAAATATATAGAGAATTGACTCTAATTTATAAGAAATCAAGCCATTCTCCAACTGATAAATGGTTCAAGGATATGAATAGACAATTTTTGGATGAAGAAATAGAAACTATTTCTAACCATATGAAAAGATGCTCCAAATCATTATTAATCAGAGAAATGCAAATTAAGACAACTCTGAGACACCACTACACACCTATCAGATTATCTAGGATGACAGGAAAAGATAATGCTGAATATTGGAGGGGATGTGGGAAAACTGGGACACTGATACATTGTTGGTGGAATTGTGAACACATCCAGCCATTCTAGAGAGCAATTTGGAACTATGCTCAAAAAGTTATCAAACTGTGCATACCCTTTGATCCAGCAGTGCTACTACTGGGCTTGTACCCCAAAGAGATACTAAAGAAGGGAAAGGGACCTGTATGTGCCAAAATGTTTGTGGCAGCTCTGTTTGTAGTGGCTAGAAACTGGAAATTGAATGGATGCCCATCAATTGGAGAATGGCTGAATAAATTGTGATATATGAATATTATGGAATATTATTGTTCTGTAAGAAATGACCAGCAGGAGGATTTCAGAAAGGCATGGAGAGACTTACATGAACTGATGCTGAGTGAAATGAGCAGGAGCAGGAGATCATACTGTTGATCTCATTGTAGAAGAGAGCCATGTCCATCATAATTGATCATCATATAGTATTGTTGATACTAATTGTATCAATTAGTTCTACTTAGTACCTTGTTTCAGGTTCTGGCCCAAAACATCTTCTTGTAAGATCAGATCAATAATCTATCAACTCTAATGAGTTAGCAGTTTGTAAAGATTCCAACAGAAAACCTAGGGGGAAAATGCTACAATACTATATGATGATCAACAACAATACTATATGATGATCAATTATGATGGACATGGCTCTCTTCTACAATGAGATGAACCAAATCAGTTCTATTTGTTCAATAATGAAGAGAACCAGCTACACCCAACAAAAGAACTATGGGAAATGAGTATGAACCACAACATAGCGTTTCCAATCCCTCTGTTTTTGTCTGCTTGCATTTTTTATTTCTTTCTCAGGTTATTTTCACCTCATTTCTAAGTCTCTAGGAATATGGCTGCTCTACCACTTGATGCATATACATTTAGTGTTGTTACTACTTCATTGTTTATAGTATCCTTTATCTAGATTTCCTTTTTTCCTGATCTCTTTTAATAAGATCTATTTTTATTTTTGTTTTATCTGATATCAGAACTGCTACCCCTGCTTTTTTTTTGTTACTTCAGCTGAAGCACAATAAATTCAGTTTCAACCTCATATCTTTACTCTGTATGTCTCTCTGTGTCAAATGTATTTCTTGTAAACAGCATATAGTAGGATTCTGGGTTTTTTTTAATCCACTCTGCTATTTGCTTCCATTTTATGGGAGAGATTATCCCATTCACATTCACAATTAGGATTATCAGTTCTGTATTTCCCTCCATCCTATTTTCTTCCCGGTATATACTTTTGTTCTCTCTTTCCATCCTGTCCTTAGTCATGTTTTTTAAGCCAACTAACCCACTACTTTATCTTCTATCATCCCTTTCCCCCCTTCTCTTGCATTTTTCCCCTAGGTTTTCTGTTGGAATCTTTACAAACTGCTAACTCATTAGAGTTGATAGATTATTGATCTGATCTTACAAGAAGATGTTTTGGGCCAGAACCTGAAACAAGGTACTAAGTAGAACTAATTGATACAATGTTTGTGTTCACACCTTTACTCATTGGAGTTCACAAGTATGCCAGATTCACAAAGTAAACTTTGTAACTTTGTGAATTCACACCTCCCTTGAAGCTCTTAGGTCCAGAGAGCACTATGGGAGAAACCCATAATTCCTCTCTCTTGTATAAAAGAGACAAACAGAGGCTCTTGGTCAGATTTCAGCTGAATTACTCCAGAAGCCCTCTCTCCGAGGCAAGAGAGATTCATTGGAATATTTTCCACTTGGCTGGCTGGTGGCGGAAGAAGAGTTTTCAGAGGAAGAAGCTACGAGTCGAGAGTTCAGTGGAAGATTGAGAAGGCTCTCTCAGAGGCACAACCAGACCTCTGTGGTGGCTGGGCTCCTGCACCTCCCCCACTGAGACCACGCTGGTCTGAAAGACTCACTAGAAAGCTAGCCGAGCCCCAAGTGAAGGAAACAAGAGATTCATTCCATCTTTGTGCTGGTTGTAGGCTGAAGAAAGCAGAGGCAGAGGCTGAAGGACAGAACCTTTGGATTTGGAGACATTTGGAGGGAGCTCTTGGAACCAAGCAGAGAGATAGGCCTCTCAACCAACTGGGCTATTTTGGAAGGAGATAATAAACATTTGTATTTTTACCAGCTGGCTGCATTTGGGGTAATTATTGATCTGAACTGATACTAAAGTTGCCTCCAAGAAAACCTCCCCCGAGAAACCTGCTCTCTCCCCCAGAGAGAACTATTCTACTTATTATAAAAGAAGTAGATCACCACAGTTTTCTGCCCTGCCTTCTATCCTGTCCCTTCATTTTCTTTCCTCTTTCTCCTCCTACTATTTTATAGAGTTAGATATATTTCTCTGCCCAACTTATTGTTGTTATTACCTCTTAGAGCCAAAACTGATGAGCTGTAAATCAAAGGAAAGGAGGGGTGTGGGCACTGTCTGAAGCTTAAGCTCATCAGTAAACTGTGGTGATCTGAGTAGTTAATTCTTACTTATAACCATAGGTCCTTTGCTTTATGAAATATGGTATTTCAGGCCCTAGATCCTTTATTGTAGAAGTTGTCAGATGCTGCGTAATCCTGACTCCTTGATATTTGAATTGTTTTTGTCTGATAGATTACAGTATTTTTTCCTTGTGATTGTAGTTTTGGAGTTTTGCAACAGTGTTGCTTGAGGCTTTCCTCGTGGGATCTCTTTCCAAAGGCGATTGATGGATTATTTCAATCAGTATTTCCCCCTCTGTTTCTGGAATATTGGGACAGTTTTCTTTGATAATCTCCTGAAGAACACTATCTAGGCTATATTTTTGGTCGTGGTCTTCAGGTAGGCCAATAATTTTTAAATTGTCTCTTATCAATCTATTTTCTAGGTCAGCTGTTTTTTTCCACATTTTCTTCCATTTTTTTTTATTCTTTTTAGTTTGATTCTTGCTGTCTCATAGAATCATTAGCTTCCATTTACCCCATGCCATTCTACTTTTGAAGGTGTTTTCTTTCGTGGATTTTTTTGCATTTGGTCAATTGTATTTTTTAAGGAGTTGTCTTCAGTCAGTTTTTTTCCTTCCTTATCTAAGCTGTTGACTCTGTCTTGCATACCTTTCATTTCTTTTCTCATTTTTTCTTCTTCCTCTCATTTGCCTTTTAAAATCTTTTATGAGCACTTCCAAGAAACCTCTTTGGGCTTAAGACCAATTCATATCACTCTTAAATTTTCTCTGTGGACATTTTATTTTCGTCTGAGTTGGTGTTTTGTTCTTCCCTGTCATCATAGTAGCCTTCTATGTTCAAGGTTTTTTTTCTGTTTCTTGCTCATTTTCTTTCCTTTTCTTTTGGTGTTTCTTCTTTTTTACTTTTATGGTTAAGCTCTACTCCTGGGGTAAAGGTGGTGCTGTTCCAAGCTTCCTGTGCAGTTCTGAGTTTTGGCTATGAGCACAGGGGCCCTTTGTCTTTGCTAGGGGTAGCTTTGTGTGCTGTTTTCAGGAAACAGCCCAGTTTCCCAGAGTTTGCCTTGTGAGCTGGGACTGGAAGCTGCCCCTCTGATCTGCATCTCTACTGAGCCAGGACTGAAGGCCTTAGTTGCTGATTTGTTGTGATTAATGCTTTCTCATAAGCTTTCCCTGAGTCTTTCTGACCTAAGAAGAATACTCTTTTCATCCCAATTAAACTGACCCTTCTTCAAGTTTTTCCAGTCTAGCTTGAATTGGCAAGTGGTTCACTCCAATTCATTCCATTTTCAGAGAATTGATTTTATGTGGTTTTCGAGGTAAACTTGGAGAGCTCAAGAAGCTTCCAGGCTTTACTCTATCTTCTTGGCTCCACCTCTAAAATTTTAATATGTGATTTTCTTCAGTTAACTTTTGTTTCTCTTTTTCCATTTGATTAATTCTAATGTTCAAGGTGTTGTTTTCTTCAATGGGTTTGTTTTTGCATTTGACTAATTGTGGTTTTTTTTTTTAAAGAAATTGATTTCTTAAGTGAATTTTTTTGAGCTGGCATATATCTTGAGCTGGAGAATGATTTCATTCCATCAGACTCTGTTCAGAGGCTTGGTTTCATGTGGTTTTGTGAGAAACTGAGAGCTGAAACAGCTTCCTGGCTTAATTCTGCCATCTTAGCTCCACCCCTGAATGTAGCATAGGCTCTTCCAATTGATAAATGGTCAAAAAATAGGAACAGACAATTTTCAGATGAAGAAACTAAAGCCATGTATAATCATATGAAAAAATACTCTAAATCACTACCGATTAGAGAAATGCAAATTAAAACAACTCTGATGTACCAACTCATACCTCCAAGACTTTCTGGGATTACAGGAAAGGATAATGATAAATTCTGGAGGGGATATGGGGAAATTGTGACACTCATACATTTTTGGTGGAGTTGTGAACTGATCTGGAAACATCTGGCGAGCAATAGGAACTATGTCCAAAGGGCTATTAAACTGTGCATACCCTTTGACCTAGCAGTGGCACACCTGGGTCTATATCCCAAAGAGATCAAAAAAAGAAAGAGAAAAGGACTCACATGTACAAAAAGGTTATACCAGCTCTATTTATGGTATAGAATTGGAAAATGAGTGGATGCGCATCAATTGGAAAATGGCTGAACAAGTTACAAACTGATTTCAGAAAAGCCTAAAAAGACTTACATGAATTGATGCTGAGTGAATGTTCTCTTGATTCAGCATTGTACAAAGAAATGGTGAGATTATTTGATGATCAACTATGATAGACTTAGCTCTTCTCAGCAATTCAGTAATCCAAGGCAAATTTCAAAACATTTTGTATAAAAAATGTCATCTACATCCAGAGAAAGAACTATGGAGACTGAATGCTGATTGAAACACACTGTTTTTACTTTTTTTTTCTTGAATCTGTTTTTTTTTCATTTTCCTGGTTTTTCCTTTTTGTTCTGATTTTTCTCTCCCAACATGAGTTACATGGAAATATAAAAAAAAATGTACATGTATAATCTAAATAAATATATTTAAAGAAAAGAATGGAGGCTCTTTGATGATTTGGGTATTGTGGCACAGACATCGGTTTAGATTTCCTTCAGTTCCCTGGATGTCTTCCCCTGTTTGGAAAATTGAAAATATAATTTTCTTACATTTCTATAAATTTTTAGTGCCATGTAGTGGTACAAATTGACTTAAAAGTGGATAGTTATCTATTTGGTAATCACTTCAAATAAAGGACTGTTTTTTTCCTCAAAGCTAGGCAGCTCCATCACTTACAAAGTAGCTATTAAATTTCAGCCTCATCTCCTTCTTTCAGTGAAGATAATGTCTGTTGCCTGGTTTATATGAAATTTTAGCAGTATATCTATTGAAAAAGAAACACAATAGTAAAAGATAACTTAGTTCTCATCTACCTTTTCAAAGATAAAGACCCACTTTTGAAAGTCTACTTCCTGATTTAAAAAAAAATGCATTTCTTTGTTTTTTAACAGTGTATGTAGAAACAGAAAATCTTTTTCTGAATTGCTCCATCACAATTTGTAGGAAACTTCAGAGCCTTAAGCACACAACCATGCAATGGGCTATTTTGTCAAGATTGTCTAAACTGACTGAAATTCAACCCCAAACAGCAATGGGCTGAGTATCCTCTTCTGAAGTCACCTCACGATTGTGTGACCTCTATTTTAACTAGTTATTCTTACTAACTAGATCCTAAGTTAGTTACTGTTCTGCTGAAGGACTAAAAATGTCAATCCCCTCTCTGATTTTTAGTACTCTGGGAAAAAGCCCTAATTGTTCCACCCTCGGTGTAGCTCTGTGGTATGAAATGTTGTTCTGATTCTCTATATTTCTGCATAGATATTTCTTTCTTGGATGCATAGATTATACATAAGTACATTTGGAATCTTTGTCCTTGCTGTGTGCTATAGTTGCAAAAAGAAATAAATAATCATATTGCCATGCTAGAGAATAATAATGCTGACAAGAAAATGAAATATTTTTAAAAGGTGCTCATAAAGATTTCTGTTAAAATTTGTGTTAGATTTTGGCATTTGGGAACTGACTTCATGGAAGGTAATTAATTTCACCAACTCTTCCCATTCATTTGTGAATTTGAAGACTCCACCTTGGTGGATGTATTGTGATAACTATCTTCTGTCTGTCTCCAAGACATTCTTTCAGCATTTTCATGGTAGAGCCTGATGACAAACTCTGTTTACATTAATAAGGGGTTCAAGTTAATGAAGGCCTTTGTTATTTGGGGACCTGATTATTGTAAGGGACTCTAAGGTGGCCCAGTATGGGACTATCTCTGCTATAGGACACTGCTTTTGCAGTTGCTGAAGTCTTCAAAGAGAGCTTCTCTTCCACTGAGTCTCATTACCTCTAGTCTTCATATACATGACATCCTTAGATGTAACCCTGGATTACTTCAAAGCACTTTAGGCATATCAGGCCCCCTTCACAGTAGTTCCTGACTACTAGAGGAATGATTTTGACAGAGGTACTCTGTGACCTCAGGAAAGGTTCACGATCTCTCTGGGCCTCAATTTGCTCACCTGTGAAATGAGGGCATTGCAGAAGAAAATTTATATGAGTGGATCCAAAGTGAAATAAGCAGCATCAGAAGAATAACATGCATGAATATAATACACAATGAATAATATACAGGAGAATAATACGCAATGAAATCATTGCTAAAGTAATTGAGTAACTGAAAAATAGTAGTAGGTTAAAGAACAGCTCACACAACATAACTCTTTTCTCTCAGGAGAATAACTTCTAGGAAAGCATGGTATATACAGTGTCTGACTTAGTCATTTACCATATCAGGTGTTTTCCCTGTATTTATTTGTTGTAAGAGAGCATTCTTTATGTATAGAGATGGGATGATATTTCCATAAATTACTCTGATATGAAAATGAAAGGCAGAAATAAAACTATTTTTAAAAGGAATAAATGAAGATGACCTCTAAGGCCCCTTTTATATATCATTGTAAATGCTGCTTGTTACTCTGGTCACAATTACAGGGCCAAGAGGAGTGCTAGCCCTTGTAGCTGCAGGTAAGCTGCAAGAGAGGGCTCTTTCTGGTTAAGAACCAGAGTGCAGAACAGGAGAACAGCAACCACAAATCTCCCCAGGTCAAATCACCTTGGAAGCACCAAAAACTTGCAGACACCCAGAACTAGCCTGGGAAATAGCAGCATGACAAAACTTGAAGCTTAAAGCAGTGTCTCCCCACCTCCAGGTGAGTAGAGTCCAACTTTAACATGAAATATCAATTCAAGAAATAGGCTAGAAAGATAAGTAAACAGGAAAAAAATTACTACAGTGTCAGAGAAGACCAAGACACAAACTTAAAAAACAGTAACATAAAAATAACTGTAAAAAAGACTCAGAGAAACTTGCTGTTTGGAACCAATCCCTAAAATAATTCACAAAAGAGTTTAAAGAGAGTAGAGTGATAAAAGGAAAAGTGAGAAAAGAAAGTTATTTAAGAAAATCATGAAAAGTGAATTAACAGCTTGATACCAGGGACACAAAAATACTGAAGAAGATAATACTTTAAAAGGCACAATTTGCCAAATGGAAAAGGAGGTACAAAAATTCATAGTAGAAAAGAACTCCTAAAAAAGCAGAATTGGACTAATAAAAAAAGGTACAAAAGCTCACTGAAGAAAATAATTCCTTAAAAATCTTTGGGCAAGTGAAAACTAACAACAACTCCATGAAATATCAGGAAACAATGAAACAAAGTCAAAAGAATGAAAAATAGAAAATGTGAAATATCTCATCAGAAAAACAACAGAGTTAGAAAATAGATTTAGGTGAGATAATTCAAGAATTATTGGACTACCTGAAAGCCATGATCAAAAAAGGGCATAAACATCATATTTCAAGAAATTATAAAGGAAAGCTGTCCCTCTTTTATTCAATATATAGGGAACTGAGTAAATGTATTAATTTAAGAATCATTCTCCATGATAAATGGTCAAAGGATATGAACAGAGTTGTTTTGTTTTGCTGAGGCAATTTGGGTTAAGTTACTTATCCAGGGTCGCACAGCCAGGCAGTGTTAAGTGTCTGAGGTCAGATTTGAACTCAGATCCTCCTGACATCAGAACAGGGAGTTTTTAAAAGAAAAAATCAAAACTATCTACAGTCATGAAAAAATGCTCTAAATGACTAATGATTGAAGAAATTAAAATTAAGCCAACTCTGAGGAACCACCTTATATAACAGATGTGGAAATATAGTTACAATAAAGAACTGCTGAAGTTGTGAACTGGTCCAACTGCTAGGGAGAACAATTTGAAACTATACCCAAAGGGCTATGAAACTGTGTAAACTCTTTTACCCAGCAATAGCACTACACTACTCAGTCTGTATCCCAAAGAGATTTTTTTAAGTCAGTCTCTTTCTCTCTCTCTCTCTCTCTCTCTCTCTCTCTCTCTCTCTCTCTCTCTCTGTATATATTTCAGCTCTTTTTGTGGTATCAAAGAATTGGAATATTAGAAGAGATGTCTTTGAATTGAGGAATGGCTTAACAAATTGTAGTATGTGATTTTGATGGAAAACTTTTGTGCTATAAAAAATGAGGAAAATGTTTTCCAAAATACCTGGGAAGACATATGAAGTGATACAAAGTGACGTGAAAAGAACCAATAGATCATACACTTTAACAGTAGTATTGCAATGATAATCAACTATTTTGAGTTAGCTCCTCTAATCAATACAATGATCCAAGACAGTGCTAATAGGATTCATGCCATCTACCTCCAGAGAGAACTGTGAACTCTTGGTATAAATTGAAGTATAAATTTCCTACTTTATTTTTCTTGCTTTTTTGCAACATGGCTAATGTGAGGATGTGTTCTTCATTAGTTCATCTGTATATAATTTATATCATATTGCCTGTCTTTGAAGAAATGTTAAATATAAATAAATAAGTGATTTTCTAAAATCCACCTAGCCCAAGCATTCCCAAGTGCCATTGTCTAAGACTTTTGTTCAGTTGGCCAGGTAGCAGTTTTGGGAAACTGAGGTGAATCTGGCCAGTTTTGTAAAGCTCTTCCTTAAGAGTTGAGAAAGGAAGACGGCTTCTCTATTTTAGGGTGAGGAAGAGGAAGTGCAATCTGAGAAAACCTGGGTAATTTTGAATAAATTATTTAATTCTCTTCAGCTAATTCTTAATGATGGAGGATAAGGATAGACTGGATTAAGTTCTAGAGGAAATCTACAGTTAGAGGAGATCAAAAGTTCAAGGAGATAGGCTTTCTTGTCTAAGAGAATCTCTTTGATTCCCACAAGTAGGCATACTAATGTTTACAGTACCTCCTTCACAGAACAACTGAGAGACTTAAAAGAAAAAAAAAAACAGGTTACTATCAAATAATATTCAGAGTCTACACTACAAAATTGTCATTAGGAATAGTTGCCCTACTTCTTTCTTTGATGTTTGGAATAATATAATGAGGGACATTAAAATATTTACCAAGTCCCTACTTAGTGCTGCACAACATGCTAGATACTGGGGCTACAACTATATCACCGCCTATCCTCAACCCAACCTACAAGAACTAATGCCATAACTCCCTGAGGGAATTGGTTAGCTATTGTAGAAAAGACCCTGACTGGGATTTGCCAGAAACCAATGGTAAGAGAAGGCTTAGAGGAAAATGGAGAGAGAGAGAGCAGTTGAGGTGATGACAGGGAAATAGATCTGAAAGGGAAGAGTGAATGTCAATCAAGGTCCCCAGGGTCCCTATCTGGAAGATTCCTTCTGTCCACAAGAAATCCAGAGTAGTGGGTTTTGCTCCACCTACTCATCTGTGAACCTATACAAAAGCAGAGGGGTGGGGAAAGAGAAAATGTTAGAGGCGGGGGAAAATGTTTGGGGGAGGGCATCTTTTCTTTCTTCCTGCTTCCATCTGAAAAGTTGGTACAAAAACAAAAAAGTACCCTATTTCCTTGTTAAGCTACTTCCTCAATGTAGCAAATGGTACTTTATATGCCTGCTTTCTTCAGATAAAAACAGTTGTTCCCTACTGTTGTTCACATGTGTCATTAAGCATTTTGAGAATGTGTGTAAGGCAGAGAGGAGATCTCTGTAAGAGGGAGGGAGCTATATTTTGTACAAGTTAGGACCCCACATATTGCCTTGCTTGTCAAAGAGACTACTGGGGTGTGTCATGAGTTAATTTTATGATGGTTTTTATAGCCTTTATAATTCCCCAATAGCAAAGAATGCTTTATTTGTGTATCTGTGCCATTTAACTTTCATATGATTACAGGAGTATAAACTTCCATTATTATTAAACCACGGGTAGCCCTTACTAGGAAACCCTATGCTCAAGGCTATGTCTAAATCTCTTCTCCCCCACCCCCACTCCCTCCTTGACTCATGGAAAGGGGAGTAAGATGGAGGAATAATTGGAGGAGGAAGTCCTTCCTACTTCCAAGGTGGACCAATAGGTAGAGATAAGAATGGTATGTATATAAGGATCTCAATCCTGACTTTTTCCTATGAACCAAAGGGAATATGGACCTAGTTGTCACCTAGCCACCTTGTAGCTTTATACCAATATCTACTACTTATACAACATATACATAGGTAACAGTGAGATAATTGAGAAAGAATTAACATACTAAGAACTGGTAAAGGCAGGGGGTCAAGAAAGCCCCACCTCTCCCAGTAAGAGGTAGCCTTTGAGTTACACTTTGAAGGAAATAAGGATTCTAAGAGATGGAGGAGAAATGAAGAGCTAGTGAATTCCATATGTATACGTCAAGATCACGTGACTTTTATCAGGTCAGGCTTAATCCATATTTTTTTTTTAATTTACTTCCAGGAGAAGTTGAGCAGAATATATAAAGAAGTTACCCAAGAACAAGAGACATTGACCTGCTATCACTGTCTTCCATATTTCTTGCAGTCTCCTCTTTTTGCCATGAGTGGATAGTAGCAAATATCAGTAGAGTCAAGTAATAATCACCATCATAAGGGCCAGATGGCCAAGAGATCTCAAGGGTGTTGTCAGGACGATTGCCCCAACTTGCAGTGCCTGATTCTCTTGATGGAAAGGGGAAGAGCAATGGTAATAATAACAATAAGGGCTAAGGTTTATAGAAAGTTTGTAGATTTGGAAAGCAGTTTAGTAATATCGCATTTTATCCTCACAATAATCCAGGGGGACAGGTGCTATTATTATTTTGCCAGTGAAGAAATTTTTATGATTTCACCAATGAGGTAATTGAGGCAGACAGAAATGAAGTGATTTGCTTGGGGAGATACAGTTAATAAATGCCTGAGGCAGAATTTGAACTCAATTCTTCCTGGCTGCAGGTTATGACAGCATATCCATTAAGAATGCCTTTCCTTTTTTTAAATTTAATTTTTTTTATCATTAAAGCTTTTTATTTTCAAAACATATGCATAGATAATTTTTAGTATTCACCTTTGCAAAACCTTGTGTTCAATGTTTTCCTCCCTTCCCTCACTCCCTCCCCTAGACATCAACTAATCTAGTATAAGTTAAATGTGCAATTATTCTATATTTATTTCCACAATTGTCATTCTGCACAAGAAAAATCAGATCAAAAAGGGAAAAAATGAGAAAGAAAACAAAATATAAGCACAACAAAAAAGTGAAAATGCTATGTGGAGATCTACACCCAGTCCCTACAGTCCTTTCTCTGAATGCACATGACTGTCTCTATCACAAGACCATTGGAATGCACCCGAATCATCTCACTGTTGAAAAGAGCCATATTCATAAGAATTAATCATTTTATAATTTTGCTAGGTACAGTGATCTCCTGGTTCTATTTGCTTTACTTAGCATCAGTTCATGTAAGTCTCTCCAGGCTTTTCTGAAGTCCTCCTATTCATCATTTCTTATAGACCAAAAATATTCCATAACATTCATATACCATATGAATGTTATGGAATATTATTGCTCTGTAAGGAATGACCAGCAGGATGAATACAGAGAGGCTTGGAGAGACCTACATGGACTGATGCTAAGTGAGATGAGCAGAACCAGGAGATCATTATACACTTTGACAACGATATTGTATGAGGATGTATTCTGATGGAAGTGGATTTCTCTGACAAAGAGACTTAACTGAGTTTCATTGGAGAAATGATGGACAGAAACAGCTACACCCAAAGAAGGAATACTGGGAAATGAATGTGAACTATTTGCATTTTTGATTTTCTTCCCGAGTTATTTTTACCTTCTGAATCTAATTCTCCCTGTGCAACAAGAGAACTGTTCGGTTCTGCAAATATGTATTGTATCTAGGATATACTGCAACATGTTTAGCATATATAGGACTGCTTGCCATCCTGGGGGGGGGGGGGGGAGGAGGAGGGAGGGGAAAAAACGAAACATAAGTGATTGCAAGGGATAATGTCGTGTAGAAATTATCCTGGCATGGATTCTGTCAATGCAAAGTTATTATTAAATAAAATAAAATTTATATTTAAAAAAAAAAACATTCATATACCATAACTTATTCAGCCATTCCCCAACTCATGGGTATCCATTCAATTTCCAGTTTCTAGCCACTACAAAAAGGGCTGCCACAAACATTTTGGCACATGTGGTTCCCTTTCCTTTCTTTGTGATCTCTTTAGGATACCATTGTTTCAAATTGCTTTCAAGAATGGTTGATTCAGTTTACAACTCTATCAATAATATATTAGTGTCCCAGTTTTCTCACCTCCACTGCAACATTCATCATGATCTTTTCCTGTCATCTGAGAGGTATATAGTGGTACCTCAGAGTTGTCTTAATTTGCATTTCTCTGATCAATAGTGATTTAAGAGCACCTTCTCATATAACTAAAAATAGTTTCAATTTCTTCATCTGAAAATTATCTGTTTATCTCCTTTGGCCATTTATCAATTCAAAAATGGCTTGAATTCTTGTAAATTTCAGTCAATTCTCTATATGTTTCAGGAATGAGGCCTTCATCAGAACTCTTGGATGTAATTTTTTCCCAGTTTATTGCTTCTTTTCTAATCATGGCTGTCTTGGTTTTATTTGTACAAAAACTTTTTAACAATATAATCAAAACTACCCATTTTGTATTCCATAATGTACATCAGTTCTTCTTTGGCCATAAATTCCTTCTTTCTCCACAGATCTGAGAGGTAAACTATTCAAAGTTTACCTTTGTTCTTCTAATTTGCTTATATCACTCTTTATGTATAAATCATGAACCCATCTTGATCTTATCTTGTTATAGGGTGTTATGTGTGGGTCAAGGCCTAGTTTCTTCCATGCATACCAATTTCCAATTTTTCAATTTTCCCAACAATTTTTGTCAAATAGTGAGTTTTTATCCCAAAAGCCAAGGTCTTTGGGTTTGTCAAATGCTAGATTACTATAGTCATTAACTATTGTGTCTTGTGAATCTAATCTATTCCACTTATCAACTACTCTATTTCTTAGCCAGTACCAAATGGATTTGATGAGCGCTGCTTTATAATATAGTTTTAGGTCTGATATAGCTAGACCACCTTCATTGTCATTTTGTTTCATTAATCCCCTTGAAATTCTTGATCTTTGTTCTTCCAGATGAACTTTGTTATTTTTTCTAGCACTGTAAAACAATTTCTTGGGAGTTTGATTGGTATGGCACTGAAAAAGGAGATTAATTAAAGGAATGTTGTCATATTTTATTATTAGCTGACCTAATGATCAGTCTACCCATAAGCCCTTGATATTTTTCAAAATGATTACATCTGACTTCATTTGTGTGGAAAGTGTTTTGTAATTGTGTTCATATAGTTCCTGACTTTGCCTTGGCAGGTAGACTCCTAAATAATTTTTATTATCTACAGTTATTTTAAATGGAATTTCTCTTTGTATCTCTTGCTGCTGGACTTTGTTGGTAATATATAAAAATGATGATGATTTATGTGGATTTATTTTGTGCCCTGAAACTTTGCTAAAGTTGTGAATTATTGCTAGTAGTTGTTTAATTGTTCTCTAGGATTCTCTAGAATTCATCATATCATTGGCAAAGAGTGATAATTTGGTATCCTCATGACCTACTGTAATGCCTTTAATCTCTTTTTCTGCTTTTATTTCCAAGGCTAACATTTCTAATACAATATTGAATAGTAATGGTAATAATGAGCAACCTTGTTTCACCCTTAATTTTATTGGGAATGGTTCTAGTTTATCTCTATTACATGCTTGCTGATGATTTTTACTAGATGCTACTGATCATTTTAAGGAAAATTCCATTTATTCTTATACTCTCTAGTGTTTTTAATAGGAATGGGTATTGGATTTCATCAAATGCTTTTTCTGCATCTATTGAAATAAGTATATTATTTTTATTACTTTGGTTATTGACATAGTCAATTATACTAATAGTTTTTCCTAATATTGAGTCAGCCCTGCATTCCTGGTATAAATCCTACTTGGTCAGGATGTTTTATCCTGGGGATAGTTTGCTTTAATCTGTTTATTAATATTTTATTTAAGATTTTTGCATCAATATTCATTAGGGAAATTGGTCTATAATTTTCTTTCTCTGATTTGCCCCTACTTGGTTTAGTTGTCTGCACCATATCTGTGTCATAAAAGGAATTTAGTAGGACTCCTTTCCCTATTTTTCCAAATAGTTTGTAGAATATTGGAATTAATTGTTCTTTAAATGTTTGGAATTCACATGTAAATGTATCTGGCCCTGGAGATTTTTTTCTTAAGAAGTCAATTAATAACTTGTTAAATTTCTTTTTCTAAAATGGGACTGTTTAAGTAATTTATTTCCTCTTCTATTAATCTGGACTATCTCTATTTTTGGAAATAGTCTCACATTATTCTGAGGGTTAAGAGGCTCACTATTTGCCTTTTGTATTTGCTTGCACAGCTCATAGATTTGCTGATCTACTGGTTTCTGAACCAGGACTATAGCCCATGCTATGGGAGGGCCACCTCCCTCGTGCCCAATTGAAACAGACCTTTTCTGAAGTTCTTCCAAAACAACTTCTACTAAAAATTTATTACACTCCAAATATTTGTGTGTTTTGTCACTCCAAAACCCATTCAGAGGTTTGATCTGGTATTGATCTGAAGGACACCAGGAAAAGCTCAGTAAAGACATGTCTACTCTCCACCATCTTGGCTCTGCCCCAAGGAATTCCTTTCTTGATAACGAGAAGGAATAAAGAATCTTTTTCTCCCTTCTTTTCTTCATTTCCAGCATTGTGATAAACCATTGTGATACACATGAACTACTTGTAACTTTGAAATCCAAGAGTAAAATGTAAACCAAATCATAACTCTTCTATTTTTCCCGGATAATTCTTTCAAGATTACACTTGGAAATAGGTGGTTCTAGGAGCATTAATGAGAAAGCAGTGGTCTTTTTTTGTTTCTTGATCAAAAAATAGAGGGTGCCTGAAGAGGAATGATATTTTCCATGGAGCTTACACTATACTCCATTTTCTTCTCTAAGACTTTTCCTATATAATTTATTGTGTATTAGTGTCCTCTGTATTGGTGGCATTTCTCTATTGGAATGTGAACTCCACAAGTTCAGGAAACAAGTCTTTTCTTCACTCTGGATCTCCCCCAATGCTTGCTTACCTTTTCCTCAGTCAAAATGAAACCTCTTGAAGACCTTAGCTTAAGAAGGCAAGGGTTTCCCCTTACATCCAGGGCCATCTCCAGTCGTCCTGATCTATCTCTGGCCACTGAACCCAGATGGTTTTTGGAAGAGAAAGTAAGGCAGGTGCCCTTGCCCAACCTCCCTCACTTCAATCCAACTAATTTCTTGTCATTGCATCACCTCTGTGATGTCTGGTCCTCTTCCAGAATGAAAGACAAACAATAAAGCAGTAGTCCCCAGTTCCCAGAATTGGGCTCTATAAAAGTAGGTGGTTAATAAATGTTTGTTTTTTATGGTGAATAGATAACAAATAGAAAGCATTTTTAGGTATGAAGGGGAAGCAGCATCCTTATTGAAAGCTGTTTTCTCCTTGAATTTTCTGTTTCCCAAAAGGGACACACTACTGCTGAAGGATAGCTTGGGCACAAGCAGACAGTGGAGATCCTGCGTCTCAAATGCTCCTCCAAGTACAGATAGATGTGTGCAACACATCTAATACTGCAAAGTGCAATTGGGGGAAATGTTTTTGATGCTTAGTTTGTACACTGAATCTAGAGTTTACACCTACACCTCTTAGCTTATTCTGTAACCTTCCATCCTCCCAAGGAAAATTTGGGGTCAGATGATTCACAGCAAAATCCAACATGGGACTGAACTCTAATAACCTATAAAAAAGTTCATGTGGATTAGAAGCACAGATACTATTTAAGCCAAAGCTAGTTGTGGATTATTTGTGCATGAAAGGAAACTAAAGGAAGTGTGTTTTTTGGTTGTGGTGGTGTTGTGGTTTGCTTAGTATCCCTAGTGCCTTGCCCATAGTAGGTACTTTATCAATGTTTATAAATTAGAGAATAGTTAATAATTCTGAGTAGTAGTCTTTTTCAAGAGTTTTTTTACTAGGTTCTTTTATACCCATTTGCTCATTCAATCTTTCCAGTAGCCTATAAGACAAAAAAGATAGCTGTTATTATCTATCCCATTTTCACATATGAGAAAATCACAATTCAGGAAAATGATAGTTGGACAGTCACACAGTTAGTAAGTGGCAGAGATGAGATAGGTTTCCTAAAAGATAGCTCTGTTCCCCTCAGTACCTATAGTCTTCAAGTTCAATATGCTGGCCCTCTTGAGAAATTGAAATCCAATAGTAGAATTGCTAATAGTAGCAACTAAAAGTAGTTACTAAAAGCATCAATGATACTTTTATTAATAGGATGGTAGTAGTAGCATTAGTAGTCATTCCTAGTGCCAAAGTATTGGAAATGGGAACCTTGGAAAGCATGCTGGAGGATGAAGAGGCAAGGAAGGACAGTGAAGAAAAAAGGCACAAGACAGAAAAAATGCATTGCATCTAATCTATTTCAGGGATTCAGGGAAGGCTCATTAGATTATTCAATATGGTTTGAAAAATAGTGTACTGAAGTAGGAATCAGAGGACTTAGATTCCAATTCCAGTCCTGTCACTCCTTCCTGTATGAGTTTGGGCAAGCCCCTTATCCTCCTCTGTAAAATGAAGGGGTTGAAGTAAATGAATTCTAAGATCCCTTATAGCTCTAGATCTCTGGCCTTATGATCCCAGATACCATTACTATCATATTCCAGAACTCCATCCAGAGGCTTTCAATCAGTAAAATAGTACCATTCAGTTTCAATTTCTCATTATTTTCTTTTTTTTAAAAAAAGATAATGGCTTTCCTTTTTGAAAGTTCCATAATTTAATGGTTATGAAGATCCACAATCAAGAAAAGTAGCCTGTCAAAAATGCCAACCTGTTAATACATTCCTCTCGGGTCCTCGGATTGAATACCTTTAAACTAAGTCACTTACTTTGCTCATACTAAAGAGTACTTAGAAGAGGTAACCTCCATGGAGAAGTCTCCTTTATTCTTCTTTGTGCTTTGTTCCAAATGTCCTGGTTGGAGAGATGGAGGGAGGGACTGATCAAACATACTCTCCTGGATTCTTTGATGAGCTCAAAAATATTGACATTTCAGTTAGGAATAAAAAATCAGTAACAAAAGACTGGAAATAAAAATCTTTAGAAATTGTGAATCCATTTAAACCCCAAAGCATTCCGCTTTAGTGGTTTTTAGTGATCCTTCTTCATTCTGGAAAGGTTTCTATTAAATACAAAATAGACTTCCCTGAGAGTTCATTTCATTATCAATACAAAAGCCACAAAAAAGAGGAAACAGAAAAATCTCCATTATAAGCTGCCTGACAGTCCCACCACAGCTTTGGTTATATCACAAGTCAAAGGACAGCTCCAAGAGAATTTGTTTTATATCCTTCTCATTGGCTTAGTATAATGTTTTATATGTAATGTACAGAATGATGGACATGCAATCAGAAAGACATGAGTTCAAATTTAGTCTTACTTCTTTGCTAGGCAAGTCTCTCAGCCTCAACTTCCTCACATGTAAAGAAATAATAATAAAACTTAACTTTTATCAAGCACTTACTATGTGCTAAATTCTTTACTATTATTGTCTCATTTAATCTTCTCAATAAACCTGCAAGGTAAGTGGTTATTACCCCCAGATATAGGGGGGAATGATGAGGAAAATGAGGCAGACAGTGGTGAAGTGACTTGCTTCAGGGTCATACAACTAGTAAGTGTCTGAGGTTGCTTTTGGATTCAGGTCTTCCTGACTCCAGGCCCAGTGTTCATCCATTCTGCCACTTAACTTTCTAATAGGAAATTATTCTCTAAATAGAATGATATCACATGTTCCATGTTATTATTATAAGGATCAAAGGAGTTGATATGTATATATTAAGATGTTCTTGCTAAATTTAAAAGTGCTATTTAACTGTTAGCCAATAATGGTGGTAGTCATTGTTTTTCAATCATTTCAGTGGTGTCCAATTCTTCATGACCCCGTTTGGGGTTTTCTTGGCAAAGATACAGGAGTGGTTTGCCTTTTCCTTCTCCAGCTCATTTTACTGCTATCCCTGCAGGGGTGATGGTAGTAGAGATGGTGATGGCAGTAGTTGCTGCTGCTGTTGTTATTGTTGTACTAATATTAATAGCACTAATAACATTACTTCTGCTATAGGATGGTAGTAGTAGCATTAGTAGTAATTCCTAATTCCATTTCTAATCCTAGTAGTAGTACTGGTAATAGTAGTAACAGTATTAACTAGTTAGTTAGTAGTAGTAGTAGTAGTAGTAGTAAAAGAGTACAAATCATAATAATAATTGTAGTAGCAATAGTACTGCTGCTGCTACTACAAGTAATATTAACTGTAGTAGTAATACTAGTAGTACTAGTACTAATAATAGTATTTATTTGACCAGGGTCACATAGTAAATCAGGAATATAGTCACCTAATTCATGATCTAGTTCTTTTTCCATCATCCTACTTCCTGTTCCGGAGGTGAAAATCTTAGGGGTCCTTGCCTATTACTTACTGACTTTTTTAGATTTTAAATTCCTCAAGGACACAGCTCTCTCCCTGTATCCCTAGCACCTCTCGTAGAGGTCTGCTGCGGGCAGGCTTCAGGAGTCTGTTTCCTCATCTTCGAACTGAGTTAAATAATATCCAGCCTACCTACCTTATAGAACTTTTAATTAACTTCTCTGATAATATCCTAGGCATGCATGGACTGTGGGTCAAGTGTCACACAGCTAGCATCTAAGGCCTCATTTGAATTTAGGTCCTCCCAAGTCCAGGGTCAGCCCTGTTGCACCCTAGCTCCTCTAGTGTACATGTTGTTCTCCCTTAGTGGAGTGTGGTAATTGCTTTTAGGGATGGCTCAGACTACAAGTTGGTCACTGCAATCCTTTCCAACTCAAGAGCCTGAGATTCTGCCATCTTTTATTTGTATACCAAATGCCTAGTCCAATGTCTCACATGTGGTCACTGTTTAATAAATGATTGTAGAACTGAATTGAATTGGTAGCTCATTTAGTATATGAGCAATTTGACAAGTGAACGTTTGCAATCCCAGTCTCTTCTTCCTTCTTTACAACAACTTCCCCATCCAACCATACCCACATATACATGTGTACACTTAGGTATGTTTATATACATTCACATACTTGTATATATCATATATATATATATATATATGTATACACACACACAAGTATATTGGTGTCTACATATACACGTGTGTGTATGTATGTAGGCTGATGGTACAAAACAAGAGAAAAAATAAATTGGTATTTTCTCTGAGACAGCACCAAAGTTTTTTGTTTCTCCTGACCAATTCCTAGTTGCTAACTAGTTGCTAGCTTTTGAAATATCTGGAGCCTTTATCTAGGAAATGTTTAAAAACACACTTAAAGGGATGACAATACAGTATTTCCTACAATTTGGAAATTTGTAGATAAGAAAATTTATTAATGTGTGCTGTATTGGTTTTTTTAAATCTCTCTCTCTCTCTCTCACACACACACACACACACATACACATACACACACACACACACACACACACACACACACACACACACACACTAAGGGCTCTCTTTGAACTTCCTAAGTAAATTATGATAAATTATTCATAAGTAGACTGCAAATCAGTCATTTTCTTCCCAGGTGACTACTTTGCCAGGGAGGTAAAGAAATAATCTCATTAGCACCAGACAACAGGGACTTTGTGATACTTAACATAGCTTACTCACTACTGCCTCTTCCCCACCCCTTTACTCCCTCCTCCCTCCCATATACACTTCAACCTGAGGTCATTCTGCTGAAGGTCAGATTTAAAGCCTAGAAGAAATTAGTGGAATTTTGTTGGTTATTCGTATTCATATCAGGGACTCACATATGTCAAAAATTATTTATTCTGTTGAGTCCCTCCCAATTTCTCCTCTGCTTACTTAAAGTAACACACAGGATACAATCTTTAATACAAATCTACATAATAATGGTGCTTGCACAAGTCAAAATATCTAGTTTATTGGCCAATTATCCTGAGTTAACAAGATGCCAAAATGGTTGCATTTCTCTTATAACTGACTAAATCAAGCATCCATGTTGATAAAATATACTCAGAACTGTGATGCTTTATTTTATATCTCTTTATGATGCTATATTTTTTCATTGTCTTAAATCTAATGTTACTTTTGCAAACAAATCTGTGAAATGGCATTTCTAAAAATGATGACATTCTTAGCAGTAATGTGGGTAGAAAGGAAAGCAATATAGTGAAATTTTGGAAATAGACAAAAAATTCCAACCCAAAATATGGTCTGTTTTTAGTAAATTTTTGTTGAAGCCATTTTGTATATAAAAAGGTAGCTGTGATGTCTTAGACAAAAATCATTAGTGAATAATCGTGTGAATATTTTCAATAAAATACTTAAAATTATAGTCATATGATTACCATTCTTTGTTATATCAGATTTATGCCAGAAATGCAAAGATGGTATAATATTTGGAAAATTTATAACACACTAAATAGTATCAATAATAAAAACACTAAGCCTCATGATTCTATGGATACATGTAGAAGTTGATAAAATATGTGTCATATTAAAATACTAATTAACGAAATGCAAAACTTATTTCTTAACAAAATCTAAAACATTTACCTGAAATCTAAGAGTTAAATTGGAATCTTTCTAAAGCAAAGACCTAAAGATATCACTCACTCAGAAATCTTCAATGGCTTCTGATTTCTTGTAAGATTCTAATTTTCTTAGTATAGGATTTAATGCCCTGAATAATCTGGCTCCATCCTACCTTTACAGATCATATGTTTTGTCAAAGATCATCCTTCATTTATTAGTGCAGTGAAGATCTTGTGAATGATTACAAGCTTTGGTTTGTTAAACAACAACAACAAGGACAACAACAACCCAAACAAAAAAATTGAGCCTCCATCATTTCTACAAAATTAAGGGCATGGAAAATAAGAATATGCCTATAGCAATTGATACAAATTGCACCATTGATACTAACAAAAGCAAAAAGGTTTCGTTAAAATAAGTGCAATTGAAGTTAACCATAAAAATGTATATAAACTGTAATTGGCAGTTCTATCCATCTGTTCTCCTCGATCTGCCATTATTAGCCTGACATGAGTTCTTAGCTATACTATGCAAGCACACATGGTCTCAGATGGAGTACTTAAAGGTATTTGGAAGAAGACAAATAAAATAGCAGTTGTATGGATTTAAAAGACCAAATTCATGCACGTGCCTTGAGAACTTTAGGTTTTCTATAACAGCAGGACTAAATATTTTTAGCTCAAGGAATTTGTCAGAGTTGCATCTGCCCAGAAAAGCCAGGCATCCTACCTGAACGTTCATTATCTTCTGTGTATCCTAAACCCAGGTACCTGCTCTCAGACTACAAACAAATTTTAGAAAGCTCTTTCCTGTTCTATAAAACTTGGATGATTTCTATTACCTTCTTGCATTAAGTGTCTGTCTACTGCTGCTCTAGTGTAAGAGAATAATCAAGAATAAATTAAGAACCTTTGGACTAGCCAGTGGCCATGGTAGGAAGAGCTTCTAATGTTTAAAAGCTCCTTGGCTTGTTCAAGCCTTTGCAGGTATGCCTAATATGGTGCCACAGTCTCTTCATGAAGTAAATAAGACGGTCATTTACAGTATATAGTACAATGGGGAAAAAAATCATCTTTCTGAATGGTGGTAATACTGTCTCAAAATAATTTCCTAATAAATGGATGAAGAAGGATCTCTGAATACTTACTTTGGGCTTTCATTTCATGGACATTAACTCCTAAAGTCATATACATTCTACTGAGATGGCCAATGTCTCTTAAAACCCTCTGGTATTTCCTTTTGAGGTGGGAACATTGAACTTGCAAGGCTTACTAATAACTAAGTAAAATACTACTGTTTTAAAGTGGTATCCAAGCATGTAAATCATGTGAATTGCACACTTGGGTATTTTTCATAGCGTTTCAGTGAAATGAAAGAAATCCATTAATGTGATTCTATTTTTTTGAAAGTATTATACCTTTTCTGAAAGTGTCACGTTCAGATTTCTAAGCTCCATAGAAGAGATTTAGAAAGAAAATATTATCTCTTCTTTTATGAACTTTTGGTAGAACTTTATAGTTTCTTTTGAAGGAAGATATTATCACATAGTAGTTTGCCTCTGAGACAGGAGTTTTGAATTCAAATCCTGCCTTGAGACACTGAATATATATTTGTTGAATCAATATGACTGGATGTAAATTAGGTATCGTTTTCCTATTCCTTGAATTTGTTCTACAATAATAGAAGGTCAGAATTCTTGGGCTTTGGACCAAAGATCTTGCCTGGAAATATGGAGCAACAAATAGACCTGGGTGATCTTTGAAAGAAGTTGAGTTGTAAGGAAAATCAAACTGATTGGGGTTTCTGAGAGTAGATCCAGTTCATGTTTAAAAATTCATTTCACAAAAGAATACCTAAGCTCATATATCACTCTTATCCATCTGACTGACATAAGTGACTGCTGCTGATGTTCTATTGGAGTGAATACAAGTTAAATTATCCCTAAGTATATTTTGAAGGGCTTCCAGTTAGGTGGGCCAATGAGACAGGAGGCGTGGGGTATTTTCTTTAGCTCAGAAGCTCCACAAATTTGGGCAACAGTTTTGGAGAGAATTCAGATAGAGGTTTGCTAGGTTAGAGGTAGCCAAATATTGCTAGCTGCCTTCACTGTAATGGCAAAAGATTTAGGGGAGCTTAAGATATTCCACATAAATGGTGTCAATAGTCATTTTTTAAAATTGAGACCCAATAGACTCACCATGCCTCAGAGTTGGAAGAAACTTCTGAAGCCATCCAATGTATAGATGCTCATGAATTGCCTCAAGAAAATCCCCGCTATATAGTCAGCCATCCTTTATGGAATAACCCAAAATGAAGCTTTCTAACATATCTTTGAGGCAACTCAATTCAATATGAGAAAATTATAATCATTAGAAAGTTTATTTCATTATGTAAAACCAAAGTCTTTTATCTGGGGCCAAGCACAATATGTTTTATCCGTTTCTACATTACAAGTCTTGAGAAACTAGAAGATATTTGTCCTATTTTACCCTATCTCTAGTTCGCCTCCCCCCGCCCCCCAGGAATATACATTTTCATTTCCTCCTACCAATTCTCATCTCCAAATGCTTTTTTGATTACCATCCATTAGAACACATTCTAATTTGTCAACATCTTTCCTAAAACTGGGCACCCAGAATTAAATACAATACTCCACATATGGTCTGACCAGGCCAGAGTATATTATGATTAGCTCCTCATTCTGGATTCTATATTTCTATTAACATAGCATAAAATCTCCTTAGCTTTTTTAATTATATCTTCACACTATCAGTCATTTGAAATGCAAGTTCCTAAAACTTCCAGATCTCTTTCACAAGAACCTCTCTCAATTTGTACTTATGCAATTGATTTTTTTTAACCAAAGTGCGGGACTTTATATTTATCGCTATGATTTTGTATTTTATTTGATTCAGCCTGACTCTGTTGTCCTGTGTTTGCCAACTTTCCCAACTTGATATTATTTCAAAATGTGATTAGTTTGCCATCTCTGTCTGTATCCAAGCCAGAGCTGGCTTTTTTTTTTTTGGTTTGATTTTATTTTACATAATATGGGACTTTCTTTGATTGTGTTGGCAAATTTTATTTGTGAAGAGTGCAAGTGATTTAAGGTGAAGATAAAAATCTCTCCATTGTTCCTTTAAATTTCATATTTTGCCAGATTATTTAAAGAATTCTCAGCCCCAAATATACATACATGCATAGACACAAACACAGACATGTTACACTGGATATCCAGTTACATGTTACATGGCACTTCTTCAACAGTTGGGTATTTGGGTAATTGCTATTTATATCATTGCTTGTCCTTGTAAATCTTTAACATTGAAGTACACAGCCCCTCAATAGTGGCAAAAATACGGTGGTGTTGATGTGAAAAGCCTTGATTTATCAAGAGGTTGTTTGTAATAGTATTTAGCAAGTGCAAATTAGTACCCCTGTTGCAATTGTAAATGCTAATTTGCAATTTACTAAAGAATTAGTACATTTGCTAGCAGGTGTTAATTTGTAACTAAAATGAAAATTCATGAGGTTTCTGCCTTCACCAGAGTCAGTCTTATTTTCTTTATCTCATGGCATGATACCTTTAAATGAGATCTGTGTTCATATGGGTAAGAGGGTCAGTCTTGGAGGAGATCCTCTGATTCTCCCACTGGATCATGTCCAGTTGTCCTGATCTATATCTTGCCACTGTATCTAGATGACTCTGGAAAAGAAAAATTGAGGCAGGTGCCCTTGCCCAGCCCTCCCTCACTTCAGTCCAATTCACTTGCATGTCATGGTTCCTCCTCCCTGATGTCACGGTCCTCTGCCAGAATGAAGGACAAAACAACAGCCTCCATTTTGAGACCGCCAGTTTCTGCTGCCTTCTGAACTCATTACTATGATATCAACAGACAGGCCGAGAAAGCAAAATAAATGTGAGAGAAAGGGAGAGGAGAGATTAGCATAAGTGGTATGGAGGAATCATTGCTGGATACCAGTGGATGCCATCAGTGCTGGTGACTGTCTTTCACAGTTCATTTCTTCATTTGTTATTCATATTAATTAATGCTAATTAACATTTGCATATCAGTGTCATTGTCTTATATGAGATCTGTGACCTCTAGTCTTAGATTATTCCCAGCATCTGCTACCTTTTCTCCTGTTCATGCTGCTGAACAGAGCACCAGGTCTCCTGCTGCTCCAGCTGAAGCTCTTTCTGCTACACTGTGCTGCATTTTTAAGAATGCCGGGTGGAGCGGGAAGAGTGAAAGATTGATTTCCCAACCTAAAGTTTAGAAGTCTTTGAGGATCTTTTGAGGATGAGGCAATTTGTAGAAGCTTTAGTAAGCTATTTTGAGTTGGTCAATATGTTAGAAAACCACTTTGAATGGATAAATTACTTTAAGTATAGGAAGTTCTCTTTTAATTCTCCTCCTAATTAAAACCATGCCTATATATTAACTGGGCATGAAAAGGTTCAAGTGAATACAGACAGAAACTTATCTTTATTTTCAGTAAAGGAAAAAAGGATTTTCTCAGATCATTTTAGTTGTCGAAAGAAGCACCAGAATGTGACCATAATTAATAAGACCAAGCCATACTGTGTATCCTCCAGGGGTGATCAGTGTTACAGGAACAATGTTGGACATGGTTGGAGGTGACACTCATATTGGAATCCTAGACAGATGCCTCATAAATATTGACTGACTTATTATACCTTTTGTGCCTACATCCAAGAACTGAACGCAAGGACTTTGCACACCAGTCTGTTGAGCACTGGATACAAAAAGGGAAGAAAACTTAGAAAATCTGAGAAAAGCGAGATATTTATTAAGGGAGTTAAGACTAAGAACCTTTGCAAGTGTACACCTTTCTTTTAGACCTGATTTAAACATTTTCTTTTTTTAAGTTGTATTGATTTCTTTGGTTTTTTTTATTTTACACTCAGGGGTGTATGGGGTTTTCAGAAGGACTAGCACCCCGGGTGTGAGGGCTTGCCAATCCCTTTTCAAAGCTACTCATCCATCCTTGATGTTCACTTTTTCACCTAACTCTCACCTACCTACAGTTCCAAGAAGCTCTGGCATGTGCACTGGTCATATCTCAGTAAAATCATCTCAGCAGATGGGCTGAACCAGATTAAGGTAACCAACAGACATGTAGGTGAGTTAGGGGATGTCTATTCTAAGCATGTGAAGCCATCCCCCGGTAAAATGGTGGATGAGAACCATTTGTTCCAGTAGCCATGATGGAGGCTGAAGCAGGAACTGTGGACCACTTAGAGCTTAGTCAGACATCACAGATGCATCCCAGAACATCCCCTGGCCCCTTGACTTTTGTCTTGCCGCTGCATTTAAACGATTCTGGAAGAGACAGTGAGGCTGATGACTTTGTGCAACTCCACCTCACTTAAATCTGATTCAAGCCCGAGTCATGCTGTGATTGCTTCAAAACAGAGGACAGATAACAATATCATGGCCATTATATGCCCCTCTCTTGCCTGCTCCTTTGCTTTTCCAACAATGAGCTTTTAATTTTTAACAAAAACTTGTGCAGCATTTTGTACCCATAGTCCTGTACCCTAATGATGGAAAGTTGGTAAATCTCTTCATTTCTTCTTAAGTCAAGATTGTTCACTATCTTGTTGAGCCATGTGTAGTGATGAGATGGCCACCTTTCCATTTTCATCTTGCTTTCATGACGTACATGAGACTGGAATCTTATGAAATATTGTCAAAGCGACCCCACGCCTTCAAAAACATGTCTCTGCTCCCAAAAGTGAATTAAGTAGCCTAAAATGAAACACTTACAAATATAGCTCACCTTGTACAATAATGAACAATCAGTTCAAAATGAAATATTTCTATTTGTCCAGTTTTCTTGTTGTTCTTTCCAACAGGTCTTCCTTTGCCTTTGGGCCCAGAATGAAATAATCTGAGCTGAAAGGGGCTATCAAATCCCTTCTGGTCTGATTTTCTCTATGGGATCTTACAAATCCACGAATCAGCATCTATTAAACTGTAAAGCACAGGACCCGAGTGGTCAGTCATGCTCTGTTTAAAGTTATCAAATAATATCAAGTTCCTGATGTGGGCAATGCCATTGTTGGAAAGCATATGAGGAATGTTTTCTTTACATTTCTTTACATTTTTTATACTTACATTTACATATTTCTTTACATTGAGGCTGCTCTGCTCTGCTCTGGGGCCAAGGAAAACCAATATCATCCTTTTTCCACCTGGCAGACATTCAAATATTTGAAGACTGTTTTTATTGTGTAAATTGTTCTCTTGCTTCTGCTCACTTCATTTTGTATCACTTCACACAAACCTTCTTCAGCCTTTCTGAAACTTTTCCTTTTGTCATTTCTGATCACACACTAGTATACTATTACATTCATATACCATAAGTTGTTCAGCCACATTACTGAAAGATGACTGGAAAGAAATCAAAGACCACTCCCACCATCATGGCCAGTCTTTTTTGGGGGGAGGTAGATTTTCATTCAGAGGAGGGTGTCCAGGAAAATGAGAAAAACTAGAGACTACCACATTAGAGACAGTTAAAAGAACTGGGTACATTTAAACAGGAAAGAGAGAGGATAGGTCTGTCCTGACATTTTCCGGGACATCGGGTTGTCAGTACTGGCCAAATATCAGGATTGACTGAGCCAAAACAGGATACGTTTGGTCATCTTAACCAAACCAAAAGATTAATATAAGGGCAATTGGTATTGTTTTTTTTTTCAGGGTTGGGGGGAGGAGGGGAAAGGCTTCCACTTCTATGTACCGATATTTGTTCACATTTTCTTACTGTGGTTCTAAAGTCTAAAGAAAATAAGTTCAAAATTCATAAAAATGTAGTGCTTGTTTCCATAGATATCCTCATGAGAAGCCCAGTGGACCAAGTCTTATTGTGTATTCTCAGCCTTGACATTCATATAAAAATTCCTTTTTAGTTTAGTTAACTCGGTTTGTTTGGTTCTTTTAAAAATGGTCCTGAGTTTAAAGACCTTTACTGGATCACAGATTCAGTAGTAGAGAGACCTCAGAAGAAAAGAGATCCAGAGAGGATTAATGGCCTGTATAACTGACACAGTTAAGTGGTAGTGTTGGAATTTGAATCCAGGTATTGTGACCCCAAATCTAGTGCTCTCTCCACCAAATCATGGCACCTGATGAGAAATAATATGGAAAGGTCAAAGTCTTTATTAATAAAGATCCCAGAATCTTATTATAGGTAAGAGTTAAAGCAACAGAACCAAATGGACAATATTTTTGTCATTGAAAAAAATTGTTGTCATCACAAATCACTGCAATCATAATGGTGACCTAATATTAGTAAAAACCAAAAAAAAAATGTTTATCTTGTCTTGTCTTAGTGTGGGAAAGGGAAGCTAA
This sequence comes from Antechinus flavipes, assembly GCF_016432865.1. Taxonomy (NCBI): domain Eukaryota; kingdom Metazoa; phylum Chordata; class Mammalia; order Dasyuromorphia; family Dasyuridae; genus Antechinus; species Antechinus flavipes. The sequence goes on from NC_067404.1 coordinate 24,781,133, forward strand.
GGTTGCTTTCCTTTATTAACATTATATAGAGAAAAACTTAACTGCTGTCTTTAAAAGTTCAAACAACATTGGGTGAGTTTTCCTGTTGGATTTTTCATTCGGTACTGTTTTGTCTTAAGGTGGTATAACAGAGTGCTGAGCCTGGAGTCGGGAATACTCACCTTCCTGACTTCAAATCTGATCTCTGACTCTGACTAGCTATGTGACTCTTGGCAAATCACCTCACCCTCCATTTCCTTATCTGTAAAATAAGCCAGAAAAGGAAATCTCTGCCTAGAAAACTCCAAATGGCATCATGACTTAATAATAACAACTGCTTTCTCTTGACTTTGGTCTATGCTAAAGGTTCTCTCTGACTTATGTTCAAAAGGAATGTAAAAAGAAAAAACTCACAAAATTTGGGACCCTAAATGGTTATGGAAATAATGACATGGTGTAAGTGGAAAGAGGAAGCCCCATACAGATTGGTCTTTCTACTCATAATCATCCATCCAGGGAATAGCATAGTATTTGGGAATTTGTGTACATTTTTTGTGTTGTGTATCAAAGAGTATTATTGATTATACCACTGTTGATTCTCCAGAACACATATACACGCGCACACACACACACACACATACACACACACGTGATTTAGGGTTTGTATGCCTTTCCAATATTAGCAATGATTCTGACAACATTATACAGGTTTCATGGAATTCATGGAGTACCACTGTTTGTGCTTCAGTGCTTTTTTTACTCTCTCCATCTTAAAGTCAAGGGGTGTCTTCAAACCCAATTTCTTCAACTGTGGTCCCTGACCCCATATAGGGTCCTATAACTGAATGTGGGGGTTGTGAAATTATGATTTATTATCAGTAAATGTTTGACTCACATACATATTTTATATACCTATGTGCCTAGGCTCATATAAAACGTTTTCAGACTGGAAAAGATTAAGAGTCCTATCTGAAAGGAAATGTTAGTGATGAAATATAGGCCCAGATTCTTTCTGATGGATCAGCAAGTTTGCTGAAGTTCTTTGTCTCATATGGTAGTCTTTGTGAAACAGGTATGACTATTATATTAGGGCCAATGATTATTTTTATTGCTAAAAAGTTGTTTTTAATTCAATTTTATTTTTGGTTCCAAATTTTCCCCTCCCCCCATCTGCTGACAAAGCTAGGAAACAGAGGATGTGACAAATATATGTAGTGGGTCAAATGCTGTTATTTTTATAGAGGAAACACTGTCCCTAGAGCAATACACATCAACTAAACAGGCTGAGAATGCACTTGAACTGTTTGAATCGAGATCTTCCCGTCTCCTGGGTAGCATAATAAAGTGGGAGATAACAGTTGGTGGGATTGGACCCAGGAGCCCAGCCTAGAAATTCAGCTTTTGAATCTGGCCAGTAGCATCCTCAGGACAGGAACACAGGTAGCCAATCATAGCCCAGATTCTCCTTAGCGGTCCAGTAAGGTGGTACTCACAATGCCTCACACCAGAATGTGGAGCCTGGGGGCCATCTTGTCCATCTTTCTAATTTGTGGTAGGTGGAGCTAAAGAGGTTAAAAAGCAGACTCAGCAAACCCTGAAGGCAGAAGGTCAGAGAGACTAGATTGTGAAACTGAGAACTTCTCTTAGGATTAGTGCTTTCTCCAGGAAAAATGGAGAGGTGAAACAGTTGCAATTCGGAATCCCAATCCCCACGACCCCCGTACTCAATCCCCAAGTTGTTCAGTATGACCAGAATCCCAGCGATCCGGGCCCTCATGCCAGAAGGCTTTCAGGGGACAGCTCCATGGCAGCAGTCCAAGAGTCTCTGGCCTTGGGTCCTCCTATTCCAGAGAAGGAGGCCTCTCCTGCACTCAGGGTTGTACTAAGGAATGCTACCGAAATATCTATGAACAAGCATTTCTCTGACATCTTGAAAAACAAGACCTTAGTTCCAGTGACTCTCAAGTCCACTCTATAGCAACAGGGTCATCATTCTCAGCAATATCATTTGCAGCCACAGGGGAGGCAGCAGCTGCAGTAGCTGCCGCTGTACCAGAAGCAGCTGCATGAAGTATCACTATCAGCAGCACTACCTTCAACAGTACTACCAGCAGTGTGGGGCTTTTCGTTGTGCCGGTGTATGCTCCAGCACCCCCATCTCTTCTGGATCCAGACATAGAAAGTGAGCCCAGCAGCTGGATGGTCTCTCTTCAGCTACATCCTCACTGAAAGGAGAGAAGTGGGTGGGTAAGAGCAACATCTAGGTCTTCGTAGGTCGGTCTGCCACACCAATGAGCAGGGGATCAATTGCTGGAGGTGGGGATCTGCTCACCAGCCAGAGTACCTTATCTTGTGGAGAGATGTGAGGAGGGAGGGGAGGGCTGGCCACAAAAGTTCTGCCTCAGGGAACTCTTAGTACTCCAGCACCTCGCGATCTGGCCTTTTCTGGTGGGCAGGAACTGCCCCAACAAAGATGGGCTGTATCTCCCCCACTGGCCATGGAGGAAAGCACTGGGAGAGTGGAGGATGGATCCTTAGCACCTAGACTAACGACTCATGGACCATTGACCGGAATCATGCTGGCCAGAGGAAGTGTCCATGGAGTTCTAAGCGAGAACAACAGCAGCAGCACTAGAGGTTGTAGAGTTCAGGCCAAGGGCCAGAGCCAAGGGAGCTTTGGCTTGGGCCAAAGTGGATGTGGTAGAGTTTCTTCTCAATCCCCGCTTAGCAAGAAACACCTGAACAACCAGCTGGATGCATACAAGGCTGAAAGAAAAGGGCCACTGGAAACTGATACAGAGGCTTGTGTGGCCCAGACGATTCATAAACACAGTGACTGAGGCTTGACATCATCCACCCTGCTTCTTGTACAGCTAAAAGTCAATACCACCTGGACCTTGAGCTAACAGATATGAACTAATATGAACACCAGTCAGCTACATAAAAGAATGGAATTTGTTCAACTATCAGTGTATGCACTTGGTGGATTCATTTGAGTTTTAAATACTGTTGCGTATACATATATAAATATATATATATATATATGTATGTGTGTATATGTATATGTGTGTGTATATATATATATGTATATATTTAAAATTTTGAACTTGGCTTTCCACTGTGTGTGTATGTGTGTGTGTATACACACACACATACATACATACATACATACATACATACATACATATACATGCACCCATGGGTGTGTGCCTGCCATATTTCTGCCTGAACACAAAGATGACAACTTGGTGATTAAAACAGGCTCCCTCCCTCACGTGACTAATATGTTAGAACACCCTCTTTTCCATATCCAACCTTGTAGTCACACAGAACGGGTTCCATATAAAACGAAATCCTCAGTCTTTGAATTTGATGTTCTTCCCTGTCACCTAAGGTTGTACTAAAACTTAGAATTCTGTTGATCAACTTTTCATCTTCCTTTTAAAAATACTTTAAGGTATCACAGATGGGAAAATTCATTGGGACAAGTGACTTCAGGCTTATGGAAATAGGGGTTGGAGAGTTGGAAGGTTCCAGGAAACAATCTTAACCATATTTCAAGCAGTGACAATTAAAATTTGTCATGCAAGTTAATACCTCGTGTACAACATTTTATACGTATTCTAAGGTAGCTTGAGTTTTAATTGCATAAATTATGTTGTGGGTTTTGTATTACCCACATATCATGTAATATTGCACAGGCCAAATAACTGCAGTAAGGGGAGAGCCCATGAATTCTAACTGACTCAAATGGAAGAAATAGGGTAACTTCTAAATGGGTTCCCAGTAACACCTTAGAAATGTTCTTAACAGTTATGCATTTAAAACCAATTCTTGGTCTAGACCAATTTGGGGTTTCACCCTACATATTACTATCATTTTTACCCATCTTTTCCTCAAAATGCTAAAATGTTGTCATATTCATGACCACTATCCATTTCAGTTGATTTTTGTGTTTCTGATTCATTGTAATAAGAAAACATTCTCACATTTAAAAAAAAGTTACAGAAAAGATATCATTATTAAATGTATGTCAGGAAAAGACGGAGGGTTAACGATACAGTGAGTGCAGGGGATGATGAACAATGTTAATCCAGCACTGATCTTCCAAGAATACTTCAAGATCTTGAAGAAGGCCTCCAGCGCAGTGGGTTAGAGACTGTGATAGAGGATCGCTAGGTTGAGATCTACATGGGAGAAGGGAGGGAGTATTCTCATTGACACATGTTGGATCTGTCCAAATGCTGAAATAAGTTGTTGAAGTTAGAGAGACACTTACTCATTGTTGTAGTATTGGATTTTTTCTCTTAAATATTTGTATTCTGGGTATCATCTCAGGTTCTTTATACAAGCTCTGCTTTGGGGAATAACAGCAACTGCTGCTAGTTTTAAAGACAATTAGTGTAAATGGAAGTCCCTTCGTAGAGAAAACTGAGCAGGGTTCAAAGTGATATGTCACAAGTCTCAGTTTCTGAGGAATGCTAAAATCTGGAGGCTGAGATGGAAAACTTGATACCAGAGAGCCCCAGGGTTATAGCTATGTTAGGGGGATCTGTATGGACACCAAGAGTCCCACTGAACCTAAATGCTGGCCAACTGACTGAGGTGGTGAACCTTCTCACACTTTGACCCTTTTTAATCACCAAGCATGTTGATGAATATAACGGGGCCTTTGTTTGTTTCATAAACTGGGAATGTTCCATGGACCGGTTCTTGAGATAGCATTAATAAAGGTCTTTAACTCTGAGACACCAACATAGCGCGTTTATCCGTACATCCTTTCCTTGTACTTGTACGCCTGTCAAAATACTTAATCGCCTTTGTGAGACATGAGGTTTTAAATTTTTTTGTTACTGACCTCTTCTCAGAATAATGCTTTTAAATACATTAAGTACATGAGATTTTGAATGAAACTGATCCTGTTTTAAATGAAGTTTTCAAATTATTTTTGATAAGCAAGTTCACAAGCCTCCCTGTCAGAATGTTTTCCTTCCCTCTCTCCATATGTAATGGTGGCAAGCAAAATTTGGGGAGGAGAAGCTAAATTGCATTGAAATGAAGCCTCTGTTAGCAAGCAATGTTGGAATATGCATGGAGAATAGAAGCAGTCACTTCCTTGCTATTTTGGTTCAAGGACTTTGTTGAAAATCATTCTGTGTTTGTTTTTATGACATTTTCTTTATCCTCATTCCCATGTAATTTAAGCTTTTGACATACCAAAAATGTTCATAAAACCTTAACTTCAGATCTCATGAAGATTGAGAAGGAGTCTCTCCCTTACACCATGAACTCAGATTGAGAACTGTCTATTGTCTTTCTTTGTATCAGTGCTCAGCACAGTGCCTGGCATGTAGTGAGCACTTAATAAATGCTCATTGGTAGATCTAACTTGAGAATACTGCCAACCCTGTGCAAATTATTCCTTTGATGCAAATGATTCCTTCCTTTCAGCAAGCCCCAATATTGAAAATTCATATCAGTATAGGAGACATGAATGCCCTGAAAGCAGCAGCAGCACAGATTTGGGGGATACCCTCAGTAGCTACCTCAAAAAAAGATGAACTCCTTTCTTTCTTCACTGAATACAAACAGGGACTGAGCTTTGCCACACTGAGCTTGAACAGGGAAAAGTTTAGTTATTGCCAAATAATCCAGGGAAAGTTGAGATAGACCCAGATTTGAATTTGGGGTGCCTTGCCTTGGAAGAAAGATCTCAGCAAGAGAAGAAAACAGTTTTCTTCTTCAGTAAGTGATATTGAACTTCCAACTTCAGCTCCTTAGTAAAGGTGCTGATATAAAATAGTTCTTCATTTTTGTTGTTCACATGATATGCTCAGATATAATTAAGTGTACTAGCCATACACTTAATTAAATGCCTCTCACAATTTTACCAAATTGTATTAACATATTTGCCACCAGAGAGTGATCTGATGATCCAGAACCTGAGATGATCAGGTTTTCTTTGCTGCATTTTGTAACCATAGAATTAGTTGCCACCTGTACTATAATGGCCTAAGTATATATAATATTGAGATAAGTGATTTGAGGAGAACTAGTTTATCTTTGATGTGATGGTGATATGGTCACAACATGGCTACTTGAATCCTCCACTCCCAGTTAGCAGTTAACTTGCCTGCCTCCCTAATGGATGCCGTACACTGATGATGCTGGAAATTAAAGCATAATCCCATAATAACTAATTTCCATTGTGTCAAAAAAGATGAAGCTTATGGAACCACATTGAATATTTGATGACAATTGATTATGGTTTATAGTAATAGCTTTTTTTTTTAACTTCTCTTTGCCTGATCCTCAGGTCCGCCTTTTCTACTCTGTTGTGAGTGAATAGGACAAACTGGATTTTAGTTTGGAAAGTCATGGTGAGAGTGGAGGGAAAAAAATCAGAATTCCAGGTTGAGAATCCAACTAAACTTTCCTATTTATAGCACTCTGGAACTCACTGGGATACTTTCAGGTTTTGTTTCTGTGAAAATGAAAAAGGGGCTTGGATTAAATTAGTTTGCTCAAAGCTTTTTGTCCTTTCTTTTTTGCTCCCCTTTTTCTTTTTTCTTTTCTTTTTATAAGCAAGCATTTCTCATCTCTCCTCACTGTCCCCTCCTCCTGAAAATGTTCAACAAAAAATTTTAAAGGATACCTTCATGATAAGCATGCATGACCTTTTTTGTAGTTGCAAGGAACTGGAAATTGGATGCCCATCAGTTAGGAATATCTCGATAAGTTATAGGACATAAATGTTATGGAAAGTTTTTGTTCTATAAGAAGGACAAGCAGGCCGATTTCAGAAAAACCTGAAGAGATTTAAATGAACTGAGGCTGAGTGATGTGAACATAACCATGTTCATAACCATAACCAAGAGAACATTGTACACAGCGGCAACAAGATTATATGATGCTCAACTGTGATACTGTTCAACAGTGAGGTTGTTGACACACAATATGCCATTTTTTCATTTTAAGTCAATCAATTTTCTTGCAGGAGATGATACATTTTATTTTTAGTCCTCTGGACCACTGATGTATCATTGCATTGATAAGAGTTTTGAAGTCTCAAAGTTCTTTTTCTCCATAGTAATAGAATGTTGTCCTGGTTATGCTCACTTGGCTCTATATTAGTCCATAGAGACTTTGCCAGTTTCTGCTTTAACTGTTCATTTCATCATTTCTTAGGGTACACTGATATACCATCTAATTCATATGCTATAATTTGTTTAGCCATTCCCCAATAGGTGAGCGCACCCTTTGTTTCCAGTGTTTGGAAGCCAGGAAAATGGCTGCCGTAAATGTCTTGGCATCTGCGGGTACCTTTTCTCTTTTTTTTGATCTCTTTAATACTTGATAAACTCAGTAACAAGTATTTATGTAGTACTTAGATGTTAGTATAGCTGGCTCCAAAGAATATGCACGCACAGTTTGGTAACTTTGGGGGCCAGTTCCAAAGTGCTTTCCAGAATGCTTAAACCATTTCACAGTTCTACCAATATTTGTTGTTTTCTTCTTTTGTCATCTTTTACAGTCTGATGGTGTAGTAGAGAATCTTGGAGCTGATTGAATTTGCATTTCTCTAATTATTAGTGATTTGGAGTACATTTCCTTTGGTTGTTGACCACTTGGGTTTTTTTTTCCTTTGAAAACTACCTGTTCGTATTCATTGACCATTTTCCTATCTGGGAATGGCTCTTAGTTTTGGAAATTTGAATTATATGTGTGTGTGTGTGTATCTTGATTATTAGACTTTATTAGAGAATTTTACTGCAAATATTTTTCCAGTTGCCTATTTTCTAATTTAAACTGAATTAGATCTGTTTGTGTAAAACTTAAAATTTTATATCATCATTTTTTCTTGGGTTACTTTCTCTATTATTTATTTAATCATAAACTCTTCCTTTATCCATGGATTTCAAAGATAATTCCATTCTTGGTCTTCTAATATTTTCATGTTGTGATCTTTTATATCCTGACCATATATTCATTTATAGTTTATTTTGAAACACACTGTGGTATGTTGATCTGTACCTAAATTCTGTTAAATCATTTTTGAGTTTTCCTAGTGGTCAAGTCTGCTTATGCTAAAATTGGTTCTCCTCAGCCTGTCTTCTAAGATCAATTGTTTTTGAAATCAAGTATCTTATAGGATTTTTTAGTTATATTTACTATTTTTCTGTTTTCTTTTATTTTTTGTCATAATATTTCTTGTCATCTCTTAGAGTCGTTGATTTCTGTTTTGTTGTCTATACTACTTTTCAGAGAGTCTCTTAGTTGAATAAGATTTACCACTTGGTCTTCTGGTCTGTCTATTCTTTCAATTTTTCCCTCCAGAGATTTTATTTATTTTTTTTGTCTCTTGCTCCTTTTCTTCTAGATATTTATATACTCCTCTTGGAAATTATTTTTCCTTTAAGTCATTATTTACATTTGTTAAAAAGCTACCCCTTCTTGTGAGGGAACTCTAGCTGTAGTGTCATTTTTGGTATTTGTTTTTGTTTTCCTTGATTTATTCATCCCTGCAGCTTGAGTTCCTGAATTAGGACTTTATTGCTTTCAGTGTCGGGCTCTGTCCTCACAGCATGCTTTTGGCTTGGACAATAGACCTTGTTTGTTCTGGCTGACTTCTTTGACCTCTTATGCTGAACTCTACCTTCTAGGGCTAGATTCCACTGCGTTTTTGAGATTCAGAATTCAGCTAGAGATTCTGGCTCTTTGGGGTCCTCTTTGTCATGTCAGTACAGAGAGCTGGGGACTTCAGAGCCCTTATTTTTCTGGGATGTTCTTGCTTCTCCCTGAGTGCTGCCATGCTGTTTGGATCAGATTCTGCCCCTCTGCTCCCAACCTAATAGCCCCCAGTGCTCCTGATTGTACCATCAGGCTGACCAGCCCTTTCCCCTACTGTGCATCAGAGCAGCCCCAGCTGCCATCTCCCTCTTGATCCCTGTCCTCTTTATCCCCTCCCACTCCTTCATTAACCATTTCCATTCATTCATCCTTGTCACTTGGTCTTTCTGAATGAGAGGATAGGATGAGGAAGGCTCTCTCTTACTGGCTCCCCAACCCAGAGGACAACATAGACTTCCCAGAATTCCTGACAAAATAAATTGAGAAAGAGCAAAAAAAATCCCTAAATATTGCAGTGACCAAGGGCCCATCCCTCAACCCTGCCCCAAGCCTATTAACTCCAGTTGTCTGGAGATAGTGATTTAAGTATTCTTGGGCAAGAGATCACAATCCTCACAAAATCACCAGGTAAAACATTCAGTTCTCACATAACATCTTCATATCGGAGATCTGGGCTCTGCCCCAAACCTCCCAGAGGCCCTGATGGTCCCCTAGGAACAGAAACTGAAAGTCAGGACCCTGGGCCTGGTTAAGTGCCTGACCTTCTGTTAGGATTCTTACAAGGTGCTAAGTAAGTGGAATTGAGGAGACAGTGGTTAAATCTAGTTTAGTATTGATTTAATCCTACAACAAATAATGGCTTCCTAGTGATATAATGATTGCTGTATACTCAGTGTGGGGCATATAAGGAGGAGCTGCCAGGGCCAAGAAAAGAACAAGCACAGTAAAAGCTCATTCGGAGGAAGCTAGAAGCAGAAGCTGGCAGAGGCAAAGGATTAGTGGCAGGAGCTCTCGGAACCAAGGAGAGAGAGAGAGCCTCTAAGAAAGCTAACTGAGCCCAAGGAAGGAGACAAGACTTAAAAGGAAACAATAAAGGATTTGGACTTTAATCCCCAGCTGCATTTGTGGTGATTACTGGCTGCCTCCAGAAGCCCCCCAACAAACCTGCTCCCAGAGAACATTATATTTTAGAGAAGAATATTACAACCTTTCTCTGCTACAGACTATATGTTCTCAAAAAAATAGCATCTCCTGAGCCTACTTGCCACCATGACAAAGATAAAAATCTGACCTGGAACCAGTGTGGGTAGGATGGACTAAGAGGCATTTCCTCTATCCTGGAATGTGAACTTCCATCACAGAAAGGCCTGGGGGGATGGAGTCTGATTGGAAATGAACAAAACCTTCCTGGATAGATGAACCCAGTGTTTGATTGTTTTTCAGAAGAAACCAATAAATGTAACCTATATTTATAAGTCTTTCCATGTGTAAATCACTGAGCACAGCACTGAGGTCCATGTGGAAAAGTCAGACTGTCCTTGCTCTCAAGGAGCCCGCATTCTGATGGGGGGGGAGATCACAGTTAGGGGTGGTCATAGCTGCACCTCTCTAGTAGCAGTCCCATGAATCTTGGGGTACAGCAGAAAAGCAGATGCTAATACTTCTGTTTTCATGTCATTTCCAGTGATTGGAGATTGACCTACTGGACAGACAAAGACTTTGGGGCAAGAACTTACTTTTCTGGGACCTCTAGCTGAGGCCGTAGGCCTTGCAGGAGCTGTTGCCGGGTTGCATTTCCACAGGGGATCCCTCCCTGAAGGAGGCAAGAAGCATTATTCTTCCCAAGGCTCTTGGACTGAGAGTTCTGGGCTCTCTCCATCAGCACCCGTGACAAGATGGTGGGCAAGGTGACAGTGGGGGTCTGACCTTCCTGGCTTCCCAGGGGTCCCTTGCTACTGCAGTTATCTGGATTGCCTGTCTCTGCATAACAGTTGGTTGTCAATGTGAATGGTTGGTCTCTACTCCAAAGGAGCTGCTTCTTTGGGAGATGACTGCCAGAGGTAGACCAGAGGAGGCAGGGAAAGGTGGGCTGGGTTTGATGTCTTTATAAGTGGTCTTGTGATATTATTTGTCTTTGGAGGCCAGTTAGTCAGCAGTTGTGGCTACTGGAGGTGAGAAAGTTAGCTCTCTCAGCCTTGATTTCCCACCTTGTTGATGGCTATGGGCAATGTAGACCAAACAAGTCTGCTGGAACTCTGGTTATTTCCAAGGCTCCAGTGCCCAGGGTCCCTGGCTGCCTCTCGGGGACAGATGGCAGCTGCCCCTGCAGCAATAATGAATGCTCAACATCAGAATCATGTGAGGCTTTATAAGGGGTGAGGGATGCCGCACGCGTACCCGGTATGACCTGGCCTGATCCTCCCAATGGCCTTGCATCACCATCAGTGTGGAGCCCCTGAGCTCCCCCTCTTCTCCCCTGCTGACAGAACTTGGAACAGTACCTATAGCCTCTTTGTAAGGGGCTTCCCTCCCATTACCTAGCTCCCACACTGTCCTTATGTTTCTTTGGTCCACTGTGTTTCAGAGGACCTCCAGGTTCCATTTCCATCCTATCTCTGTGGGAACATAGATACTGAAGTCAGGTTTCAGTTGGAGCACAGACTGACATCTCTCACCACAAACACCTTTGATGGTTCTTCTCTGATGAGTCTGTTCATCAAGATCCTCTTGGAAGGTTTGTTGTTGTTTGCCCTAAATTCTCAAACAGAACTGGGACATCCGGGAGGGGATGCCATGACAGGCAAGTGAATTGGATTGAGCCCTCTTGATCCAGTGGACAGATACATATCAGTACAACCGGAGAGGGCCTGGGATGAAATGGGAGACCTTGGCTGTTTTCAGTTCAGTTTTCAGTGCTTGTACAACAAGCAAGGGGTTAGTTTCATTGAGATAATGCCCTATCAGTGATTAAGGTTAGGTAAGAAATGAGGCAAAGAATGTCCTCTTTTACCTAGTCGGAGGGAAAAATATTGATCTGGGAGGGGAAGACCCACAGGGTTTCTGGCCCAAACAAGAATAGTTGCTAAGCATGCTCACTCTGAACCAGTCAAGTCCCCCAAAACGAATGAATAAGTGGGGCTTGGCCTGTCAAGGCCAATCAGTGAGAGAGCGATTTGGGTTTAAAGCATGGTCCAGAAGGAAAATGTCAAGCCCCCAAACCCCAAGATATCCAGAGAAGTTTCAATAGTCAAAATTCATATTTCTTTGGACAGAACACCCATGGGTGTAAGAGTATGTGGACAGAGAAAGGGGAGGGAAAAAAGAAAGAAAAGGAAAGTGCTATGTTGCTCAAATGGCTGGTTCCAATTGGGTCTCTAGTTCGGCAGCTCCAGCCATCTTGAACCTTGTCTAGAAAACCTAAGGTCAAGCTCTGCTTCTGACACAGACAAGGCTGGGTGGCCCTAAGCCAATTAACATCTCTGTAACCCAAGAAATATGTAAAACGAAATTGTAGAGTAGGTGGCGATTTAGAATTGCGAGATTGCCTCATCTGGAACTGCCCACTTTAATGAAATCATAGTTTTAAAAAAAGAGCAAAAAATTCTATTTTACATGTAACATTATACAACCAGAACTTGTAAAAGGATAATTTTCTTTTTTAAAAACTAAATGGAATTAGTATTTGTTTTATTATATAGAAATCTTAATTTGTACATAGTCTGGAGGTGGTGATGGTGGAAGTGATGATGATGATGATAAAGATGATGAAGATGATATCATCTAGTTCCTAATGTCAGTGCTATTTAATTACATGAAGTGTTAGCCATTTTAGGGGACTGATTATGTCTTGGATGATCATGAGTAGTCAAGTTGATATAACTTGTAATTTTATGAAATCAGAAATTTCATCCTTTTGAGACCCATAATACATTGTTTTACTCTTGTGATGAATTAGTGTCTTCCCATTTCATTGAGCAGGTAGCAGCTTTTATTATAACAAAACTGGGAAGGGATGCGAGACATCCTGTCCTCAATTCTAAAATGAGGAAACTCAGTCTCAGAGAGAAGGCTAAGGTGACTTGCCCAATATCATGCAGAGAATCAAGTGACAGAACTAGATTTTATACTCTAGATGCAGTATATTCTCCAAGATACTAAATTTCAAAGCAGTTTTTCTATTCATGTGGTTAAGTACCATGGCTAGGAGCCAATCCTCTATACGAAAATATGGGTAACAACACTCTTTGCAGGGAGAGGCTTTCCAAACCCCTAGCTTCAATGGTTACACAAATGAATTTATTTAAAAATGCTAACTTTACTCCAATTGTAAACAAAGACTTAGAGTGGAAAGTGCAAATATCCAAAATAATTAATTCCCCATTGTATATAGAGAACTGTATATGTCAATTGAGTTGTCTGACGTAAAACTGTTAGCCGTGTTCAAATGGAATAGACACTACACACCACTAAGATGGCTGATGGCAATGAAATTCTATTCCTTAAAACAAGAATAGAAGTTTCTGCCTTTAACTTCACAAATTAATAGATTCATAAGTTTGATTCCACACAACTTTTTATACTTTTGTTCATTTATTGCCATAGAATTCAGAAAGCTTTCAGTGAAATATTTTTTAAATTTCAAATGGATTAGGTTCTTTAAAGATTATAAGTATCTAACTAAATGGTTCAATCAAGAGCATTTACTTTTTGGTTTTTTCCTGATGTACACTAACCTTTTCTCCTTTTTGTGAAGCAGAAAAGAGTTAGATTTCTAAGTGTCACTTAATTTTTTTTTCTTTCTCTTCACTCTGAAACTTCACTGACATCACCCTCAAGTATCTCTCTCTAGAATTGGTGAGATGACGTCTTCTGGTCATTCTGGAGGATGGGAAATGCTCTTAGTTTATATAAAACTGTGATGATCACGTATTTTAAAATCTGCCGGAGTCAGGAATTCAGATTAGGGGAAAACCGTCGATCTTTATTCTTAGTAGAGGTGAAGAAGGATCGAAGGTGAAGGGGAATAAGAGATGAAGGGGGATTGGAGGTGAAGGGGGGTCGTGATAGCAATGTGAGCCACTGTGTCAAGAAGCCAGCCAGCAGTCTCTCTGCTTCCTTCTCCGCCCCTCTGCCTCCACCCACCAAAATTGTCATTTCCTATACAACACATCAGGACTTGCACAAAAAGTGGGTGGGGGCTATTCTTTCTCCAAGCATATATATTAATAGAGTATGGTCCAATTACTATTTAGCCTCACATGCTTGGGACCTCAGTGCATCAACTCGAGCCTCAGCCCATTACATCTCCCGCTTTCTTTTGTTTTAGAACACAGGTGGTCATGCCATCCCTGACTCCTCAGGGAGGTCATAAAACAAATTCTAAAGATGTTAGCCCCAAACTTGATAGAATATTTCAGCCTTTATAAAAATCATCCAAACCATAATTTAGGGTTTACAGTGTAGAGATTTTATACTTTGGTCCCAAACTCGATTTCTACTTAGTTTTCAATATAAAAACCTTATATGGTCTGAAGGAAAAGACTGTGTTTTTATCTGTCCTTCTCTCCATACTCCCCGACCTACTCATACTTCAGGAACTTAAAGAAAGGAAAAAAACTTTTTTTTCAAATTATAATAAGCTTCTCAGAATGGTTTACATTCTTTTATTTTTTTCAGGAAAAAGTTCATTAACAAGACACAGGGAGATAGATTTGCTAGCAAAGTTTTTTTTTTTTCTTGTAAGCTCTATACACACAATTGCAGACACTCAGATTGTGAGAGAAATATAAACACAGATACAGAAAATATGCAAACAGACTGACAGCTGTGAGACACAGGCTCAGATATTCCTTTACTAATGGCACTTTCAGTTACCAGATTTTTGGCCATTTACTCCTTGCCTGATAATATGCATAACTCCCAAGCCTGTTGCTATTATGTTGGGTCCTTACTAGATGTCCCCAAAGGCCATGCTATCTTATGGACACATAAATACACAGAGCCCAAAAATATCCTTCAGAACTATACCTGTCCTGCATACCCTGATTCCAATACTTCCTTTACCAATCATATCCCATTCTTCTCAAAGGTTTTTTCTTTCCCTGCCTCCTGTCTGTCCTCTGACATGTCTGGATGGGAGGGGGGAGGAAGATAGGAAAAGGAAGAGAGGGGGGATGGTGGTAGGGAGGGAGGCAGAGGGAGATGGAGGAGGAGGGTGAGAAGGTGAGGAAAGGAGAGAGAAGAAAAGGATAGAAACAGAGAAAGAAAGGAGGAAGGGAAGGAGAAAGACAGACAGATACTTTCCATTTCCTCCTATGCCATTCTCTATCTTCCCAAAACACATTCTTAGTCACCTCAATCTTTTGCCTCAAGGTTATTCTCGTTTTATGACAATAAGTGCAATCATCAGTTCAAAATCTCTTTTTTAGCTTTTTATTTTCAAAATACATGAAATATAGTCTTCAACATTCACCCTTGCAAAAACCTTGTGTCGCAAATTTTTCTCTCTCCCTTCCTCAAGCCCCTTCTCTAAACAGCGAATAATCTATGTTAAACATGTGCAGTTTCTCTATAATATTTCCACATTTATCATGCTGCCCAACAAAAATCATATCAAAAAGGAAAAAGTGAGAGAGAAAACAAAAAGCAAGCAAAGAAAGTAAAAACATTATGTTATGATCCACATTCAGTCCCCATAGTCCTCTCTCTGGATATACATGGCTGTCTCCATTACCAGTGTATTGGAATTGGCTTGAATCACCTCATTGTTTAAAAGAGCCACATCCATCAGAATTGATCATCATATAATCTTGCTTGCTGTTAACATGTACAATATTCTTTCTTTTGGTTCTACCCACTTCACTCAGCATCAGTTCATGTGAGTCTCTCCAAGCCTGTCTGAAATCATCCTGCTGATCATTTCTTATAGAACAATAATATTCCATAACTTATTCAGCCATTCTCCAACTGATGAGCGTCCACTCAATTTCCAGTTCCTTGCAACTATAAAAAGGGCTGTTTTTTTGAACATGTGAATCCTTTTCCCTTCTTTAAGATCTCTTAGGGATATAGACCCCATAGGGACATTGCTAGATCAAAAGTTATGCACAGTTTGATCGCTCTTTGGACATATTTCCATATTGCTCTCCAGAATGGTTGGATCAGTTCACAACTCCACCAACAATCCATTAGTGTCGCAGTTTTCCCACATCCCCCAAACATTCATTATTATCTTTTCCTGTCATCTTAGCCAATCTGAGAGGTATGTAGTGGTATCTCAGAGTTGTCTTAATTTGCATTTCTCTGATCAATAGTGATTTAGAGCATTTTTCATATGACTAGAAACGGTTTCAATTTCATCTGAAAATTGTTCACATCCTTTGACCATTTATCAATTGGGGGATGGCTTGAATTCTTGTAAATTTGAGTCAATTCTCTATATATTTCAGGAATGAGGCCTTCATCAGAACTCTTGGATGTAAAAATTTTTCCCAATTTTCTGCTTCCCTTCTAATCTTGCCTGCATTGCTTTTGTTTGTACAAAAACTTTTTAACTTAATATAATCACAATGATCCATTTTGCATTTCATAATGTACTCTAGTTCTTCTTTGGTCACAAATTCCTTCCTTCTCCACAGATCCGAGAGGTAGACTATCTTTGTTCTTCTAATTTGTTTATGATATCATTCTTTATATCTAAATCTGAACCTGTTTCAATCTTATCTTGTTATAGGGTATTAAGTGTGGCTCAATGCCTAGTTTCTGCCATACATACCGATTTCCAATTTTTCAATTTTCCCAGCAGTTTTTGTCAATTAGTGAGTTCTTATCCCAAAATCTGGTCTTTGGGTTTGAGGTCTTTGGATTTGTCAAACACTAGATTACTATAGTCATTAACTATTGTGTCCTGTGAACCTAACCTATTCCACTGATTGACTACTCTATTTCTTAGCCAGTACCAAATGGTTTTGGTACCACTGCTTTGTAATATAGTTTTGAGTCTGTCACAGCTACACCACCTTCATTGGCATTTTTTTCATCAATTCTCTTGAATTCTTGACCTTTTGTTCTTCCAGATGAATTTTGTTATTTTTTTCTAGTTCTGTAAAGTAATTTCTTGGGAGTTTGGTGTGGCACTAAATAAGTAGATCAGAATCTCTCTTAGTAGCAATAAAAGTCTCACATCTGCTTAGGACATAAATCTTCCATCAAATGGTACAAGCCAATTGGTGTTTATCCAGGCATCCCTGAACCCGTGTAGCTGGCCACACTCGGGATTACCCCGCTCTGATGAGTCTCTCCAACCTCCAGTGATGTGAGTGACCATCTTGAGGATTTCCCCCCATGAAAACTTGTCTCTTGGGCCTAGGACAGGCATCTAGCATGTAGGCTACCCCTCCCTCCAGGCATGTGGGTGACGAGGATTGCCCCTAGGGAAGGTCTCTCTCCCCAAGCTCATTTTTTGTCATCATCCTGCAGACTATGCCGATTATAAAGACACAAACCATCCAAAGGAACAATTCCAAAATAATGGAAAGTTACCAAAGAAAAAAGTGGATCGTGGTTATATATGTATAAATTTATTTGGGTTAATTGGGAAGTTCACTCACAAGACTTGCCCTTGGTAGGACAATAGTAGATCTCTACCACCTTTAAGCCAGGTTAGCTATTATATAGAAACAGAACAAAAAAGGCCTAGTGCGAGGGATGGCTCAGGGTCACATGCAAGTTTCTCTCTGGGATGGTGAGGATTTTTCTTTTTATGTATAGAATCATACTCTAGCTCCTACTCTTTATCCTAAAACTCCCACACCATGATCAGTAAGCAGAACAAGAGAATGTTGAATGGTCTGCCACAACTTTGTGGCTGCAGGTAGGGTGCACATTACCAGATGCACTAAGGGAGCTTGTGGCTATGCCCAGCTGGGCTAATTCATCGTGGATGGACCAACCCCTCTTACAGTTGATTCATACCAACAGAAGTAACTCTAATCCTGATTTTCCATTGTGTCTCAGTCAAGGGGATTCATTCATGCACTAAACAAGGGTTTGAAGTAAGATGACGTGTAAGATCTCTTCCAAATTCTAAGATTCTAGACCATCTTGTTCAGTTTGGATTTAGAAATTGAAAGTCTTTGGTTTTTTACTTAGGTTTTCTCTGTGTATCTATTTTTTCATATATCTTGAAATTAGCAGACTATTGCTCAGGCACAAGTACCCAAATGGTGGCGCAGCTTGCACTATAGTAAAACTTAGGGCTGAAGAAAAATCTTACTTAGTTGGCTAGAATATTTATCTCAGTCTGTGATAATTAAATGGTCTCTAAAGGTCAACTCCAGTCTTTACTCCAGCTTGATAAACCTTCTTACTGCTTTTTTATCATGATACCTGCAGTGGCGTTTTTGAATCTTTGCTATACTTGTCAAACTCCTTTGTACTTTACTTTGGTACTCTACTTTGCTGATTTAAGTTCCCTACTTACCAAGGAGACCAAGGTCATTGAGAGCATAAATGACCACTCATGTTCCATTTATTCCTCCTCAAAAATACTTTGTTGTCACATTCTTCTTCCTGTCGTGGATTGCATGCGTACTCCAGTTCTGGCACGGCTCTATTAAGCGTCACTGCATAAGCTTGGCCAGGTCACATTATATAGCTAAGCTTCAGCTTCTTCATCCATACATGGAATGGGGGAGGTCACGTTGGATCATATTTTAAATCCCTTCCTGTTCTCAAGCTCTACAAAAAATTGATTCTATGCTCTTTACCCATTTTCTCCCCTTTTTCTATATCAAAATGAGATTTATCTTTCCTTTCCAGGCAAACAGATAAGAACCTGTGCCTGTGGACCCTTCCCAAAAGATGAGGGCCATTTATGGCTTTCTCTCAATGGGTGAAAATGGCTTCAGGTCACTATGGTTTGGGTGTATCAAAGCCTTTCATGTCTCTTAATCCCAAACCCTTGTCCCCAAAGGCAGTACCTATGGTGACATTCAATATGTTTTAATATCCTATGGCTTCTTGGACATAAGTACCCGATGAAACAGGGGGAAGGGGCATGTTTGCATGAAACCATTTTCCAGGAGCTTCCAACATTGTGGTTGTGGTAATAAATAAAATTATAACTTTTCCTCCAGATGCTTTGATAGCAAATAGATGTGCTTGAGGAGATGACACAGCAGCTAGAACTGCACCGTTTTTATCGTATGAACTCTGAATCAACCTTGCATTCCTTCTAGCCTTCCCTTTATCACTCTTCAGATGAGATGTTTACAAAGCACTTAGCATAGCACCTGGCACATAGTAGGGACTTAATCAATGCTTGTGCTCTTTCTTCCTCATGCCACTAGGCTAATAGCATCTCACCATCTGGAGGGAGCAGACGTGTCATATCTGTGACTTTGCTTCATATGTGGATTCAAAGGAAAAACTAAGAGTGCTTCTTGGGTAATTTCAATTCCTAATCAATCTAAGCAGATACCCTCCATTGCATCTAATGCCATTTATACCCTGTAAAGAAGTGGTCCCTTTCAGGTGTCCTGTAATAGTAGAGCTAGAAGGGACCTTTGAGGCTTCTGCTCCAATCCCCTCATGTTTAGAGTAGGAAACGAAGGCCTAAGGAGATTAACTGACTTGGTCGGACAGATTTAAATCCAGGACCTCTGATCCCAGAGCCAGAACCCATTCCATCATATCCCACTTGCCTCCCTTATGTTCAATTAAAAGAAAAAAGTCAAATAGGTATGACCACTGTAAAGAGCAAGTTCATTAATCAAGGGAAGCTATGGTAAGGTTCAAAAGGCAAGATGACCCAATTTTCCTCTGCTTCTCTCCCAAGGGAAGGAAACAGGAGAGAGAAGAGACAAGGGGGAGCAGGTACTCATGAACTTAAGGGTCTGAAACAGAAGCTTTGAATATAAGAAAGATTCAAAAGACAGAGAAAGCTGTATTCTCCAGACAGTGACAGCGTTAAGAAAGGAAACTTCACGGCTTTTTGAATTTCCAATTCATTGAAGTAAACCAACATTTATTAAATATTTGTCATCTACAAGTCTTTACATACAGAGGCAAATTTCAGAAAAACCCCTGTCCTCGAGGGGTTCACAATCCATGGGGGAAATAACATGAAAACACAGAAGTTATGACAAGATAACTAACAAACAGCAAATGCTAATATCTTCAGGATTTGGGAGAGTTAAAACTAGGGAGGGAGGTCAGGAAAGGAAAGTGATAGGTCGAGACCAAAGAAGTGTAGCGGATAGTTTGGGTTGAAAGGAAGAAGAGACCTGAAGCAGGGAACTCAATTAATACACAGTTTCAGCGTCCAGTGGAGAGAATCAAGTCATAAGCGAGGGTGGTATCCTTATGAGCGAGAGAAAGGTACCCATCTAAGGGGCTGAAGGGATAGGACCACCAAACTAGACAACTGATTAGATATGGGGTGGGAAGTAGGGAGGTAGTAAGATAGAAGGACTAGTGAGCCTGAATTACTGCAAAAGTAGTGGGACACTCAGTAGAGAGAGAAAATTTGGAGGAGAAGTGGAAAGGAGAAATCACAAGGAAAGACTGTGATTTCTCTTAGATAAGGTCAACCTTCAAAACCCGGTGGGTGGAATTCAATTTAGAAAAACTCTTTTTCCTATGAACAAAAGCACCTTGTTCCATCTTCTTTTTTACTTGCTGCATTTTGGCTTCCCATGGGTCAGGATATGGGATTTCAGGTTGGTTGACTGGGCGAACATCTTGGTGCAGCCATCAAAGGGGCACGCGTAGGGGCGATCTCCAGTGTGGATCCGCATGTGCGTGCGTAAGTTGAAGTCCAGTGAGAAGCGCTTCTCACAACCTTTGTACATGCACTGAAAGGGCTTTTCTCCAGTATGGACTAATTTATGTCTCTTTAGTTTGGAACTCTCCACGAACCCCTTTCCACATTCTGCGCAGATGTGCCCCTTGGGACCATGGGTATGCAGGTGTTTCCGCAGGGCAGAGTTGTCTCGGAAGAGCTTGGGACATTCTTCATGAGGGCAAGGCAGCTTTTTCTCAATTTCATGTGGTGACTTATTTTGATGGATGAATTCAGCCAGCTGTTTGGGATCAGAGAGATTGATCAGAGTCAGGCCTCCTGGAGGCAGCTTCTTGGGGCTCCCGTTCTCAGGCACCTCTGGAGGTAAATTTTCTTCTGGGAGCTCCTGGCTTTCCACCACCGTCTCGGACATCGTCTTGTTCTCCTCCTCTGGAGCCCACATTGTGATGGCAAATTCTCCCTCCAGGCTCTTGAGTTGTTCTTGCTTCTGTTCCCACTTCTTCGAGCTGCCATCGGAGCCATCATCTGGGCCTTGGCCTCCTTCCCCTGCATTGCTGCTGCTCCCTTCGTCTGCTGTGGTTTCACAGAAAGAAAAAGGAGCAAGAAAATAGATGAGCGATCAAAATGATTTGATGTTTCTAGGCCTAACCTAGATCAGACTCGTGATTTAAAGGTTGATGGGAGTTGGAGCTTACCTCAAGTAAGCTTGCAGACCAGGGCACACATGTCACTACCCTAATTTAACCCTATTCAAGAAGCATTTAGTAAGGTGTGTTATAGAGCTGTTACCTAGGGGCCTGAAGATTGGCACAGAGGTAGGAAATTGAGAGGACTCGTTATTCCTCCCACCCCAATTGGTGATAGTAGCTGCCTTTTGCTGATTTATCCCATCCCGTTACTACCAAGTCCCTGGTTACAGCTTTGGGGCTGTGCCAAGGTCTGAGATTGAAAAGAAAATGAAAATAGTCCTTATCCTTAAGCAGCTTACATTCTGCTACAATGTAGATCAAATGAAAACAAACAAAAACAGTCTCCAATTGTCAGAAAAGTTCTTTAGCCTCTAGAGTAAGCCCAATATAGTGGACACAAAGCTTTGGAGTCAGATGAGCCTCGTTTCTCTAGCTGGTGAGTCTCTCATAGTCCAATAACCTAACACAAAGTACCAGCTACTGACATAGACTGAAAGTACGTGAGTGCCTTTGTGTGACTGGGAGATGGGGAGGGCAGCCAGGGCAGCAGAACATCTCTTAGTAGTACACTAGTGCTCTTTCAGTTAGGATTTTGTTCCATGACAGCTGCCAAGATTTTGTGTACCACTGTGATCTTTGGACTAGAGGTTACCCCGAGAAGAGTTCTGTGTTGATGCAATATAGGCATGTGGAGGGAGGGGGGTAAAAAGAAGGGTCTCATTTGATCCACACAAAAGTCCTGGGAGGAAGCTGCTATTATAATTTCCATTGTACAGATGAGGAAACTGAAGCAATCAGTGGCTCACGGATTTGCTCAGCATACAATAATTATTTGAGACAGGATTTAAACTCAGGTTTTCTCATTTCAGGCCCAGTGCTCTACCCAGTATCACACTCAATCACTTGAAAGTCCAATGTTCCTCCCTCATAAGGCTTAGATACATATCTTCATGTTTGAAAGTTCTATTCCAAGAAACTTTTTGGGCGTTGCCATCTCGTTTAATATTTTATTTTTCCCAGTTACATATAAAACAATTTTTGGCATTTGTTTTTAAATCTTTTGAGTTCCAGATTCCCATCCCATCCCCATTGAGAAGGCATATGTGAAGCTATACAAAACATTTCCACAAAAGTCATGTTGTGAAAGAAACATATATTTCTTCTCCCCCCAAAAAAACTTCAAGAAAAATCAAACAGAAAGAGTTTGCTTCAAACTGTATTCAGACACAATCAGCTCTCTGTCTGGGTATGGATAACATGTTTCATCCTAAGTCATTGAGAGTAGTCTAGATCATTGTATTGCTGAGAATGGCAAAGTCATTCAGAAGTGATCATCCCACAACATTGCTATTACTTTGTACATAGTACATTTCACTGTTTGTGAGCTCATGGAGGACTTTCTGGTTTTTCTGAGAGCATCCGGCTCATCCTTTCTCATCCTTTCTTATAGAACAATAGTACTCCATCATAATCGCATACCATAGTTTATTCAGCCATTCCCCAATTGGTGGGTATCCCCTCAATGCTCAATTCTTTGCCCTGAGAAAAGAGCTGCTCTAAGTATTTTTGTACATATGCGGTCCCTTTGCTTTAAAAAACTGATTTTGGAATACATGCCTATCGGCATATCGGCAACGTAGTATTGTTAGGTCAAAGGGAGTGCCCGATTTTATAGCCCTTTGCGCAGAGTTCCAAATTGCTCTGCAGAATGGCTGAATCAGTTCAGAGTTCCACCAACAATGCATTAATGTCTCATTTTCTCCCTGTTCCCTCTAGCATTTGTCAGTTTCCTTCTCTGGATCATTAACTCATCTAATAAGTATGAGGATAGTACCTCAGAATTGTTTTAATTTGCATTTCTCCAATCAGTAGGGAGTTACAGCATTTTTATATGGCTATAAATAGCTTGATTAGTTCATCTAAAACTGCTCATATCACTTTTCGTCTATTATTTGAAGAATGGCTTTTATTTTTTTTTATAAATTTGACTCAGTTCCATCTACATTTGAGAAATGAGGTCTTCACAGAGAAACTTGCTTTGAAATTCTTTTCACAATTACTCTTGCTAACTGTATTTCGCCCTGTTTATTCTATTCTCTCTCTCCTTTAACCCTATCCCTACTTGAAAGTGCTGTGCTTCTGACCCACCCCTCCCCTTCTATCACCCTCCTCCCTTCTTGAATCCCCTTCCCCTTATACTTTCCTGCAGGGTAAGATAAATGTCTATACCTGTATTGAATGTGTATGCTATTTTCTCTTTGAGTCAATTCTAAGGAGAGTAAGGTTCATTCACTTACTCCACCCCCTCTTCTTTTCCTCCATTGCAAAAGCATTTTCTTGCCTCTTTTATGGCAGATAATTTCTGCCATTCCACCTCACTCTTTCCCTTTCTTCCAAGACATTCTCTCTCATCCCTTAAATTTTATTTTTTTAGATATTATCCCTTCATTCCACTCATATCTGTGCCCTCTGTCAATATATACTCTCCTTGACCTGGGAATTCCAGAATTGGGCTATAATATTCCTGGGAGTTTATCTTGAGATCCCTTTCAGGAGGTGATTGGTAGATTCTTTTAATTTCTATTTTATCCTCTGGTTCTAGAATATCAGGATATCCTTGATCATTTCTTGAAAGATATTGTCTAGGTTTTTTTTTTTTTTGATCATGGCTTTCAGGTGGACTGTTCATTTTTAAACGATCTCTTATGAATCTATTTCCAGTTTAGTTGATATTTCTAATGAAATTTTTGGTTTTGTTTTATTGTTTCTTGATTTCTCATAAAATCATTAGCTTCCATTTACTCAATTCTAATTTTTAAGGAATTATTTTCCTCAGTGAGTTTTTGTACCTCCTTTTATATTTATTTCATTACAAGTGAAAGTGAATAATGATGAAGTTCACTTTGGGGAAAAAAAGTCTCTAGTAGAGTCAGAGGGCTAGATTGAACTGACTTCTGTATTTGCATGGGTGTATAAGTGTATGTATGTGTATGTATATGTATGTGTGTGTGTGTGTGTGTGTGTGTGTGTGTGTAAAAGAGACAGAGAAAACTAAGAACACAGTGGATGAAGTCTGGTTTTGGAATTACCAAGACTCAAGTTAAAATTCAACCCCAGGCACTCTTTAGCTAAGTGACCCTGGGCAAGTCATTTAATATCTTTTTCAGTTTCCTTATTGTAAATTGCTGCTGATCCTTCCTAGGTGTGTAAAATATAGTCAAGTACCTATTCTAAACCTCAGTCTTCAACAGCTGATGCACCTACCTCAGGTGGTTATTGTGATATTCCAGCCTTGTAAACTTTACCTCTTTCTACAAATGAGCTATAATTAAATACATGGGAAAAATAAAAGGAAAAGGGGGAAAAAAAGACTGAAATTCAGCTTTTGAGATTTCTCATGCTTCAGAGTAACTGACATAAATCTAGTTCCTACTTTGGTTTGTTTCCTACCAAAAAAAATATTATTTTGAATAATTGCCTTTCTTTATAACCCCCACACTTAGTGCAGTGCCTGGAACCTAATGAGTCTTTCTAATTGTTTCCTAACGGTTTCTGACTGACAAACCAAACCTTAGAGCTTTCTCAAAATCTCTTCTTTCACTTTCAAGAAAAGCCAGTGCAGAAAGTCAGCTTCTCCATGGGCCCATTCCACATGCAGGCCAGGTCCTTCAGACAGAGCATTAGTTCAAGGCACAATTAAGGCAAAAAGTAGTGAGTACCTTGTGTGCAAGGCCAAAGTAGCATCCCAGCCTTTTTGTTAGGTGAATAATAAAAGCCAAAGTGATTATTTATTATTTATACACACACACACACACACACACACACACACACACCCCTACCTTTTGGTTTGAAGCAAATGGTGTTTCCCCGCTTTAATTAAATAAATCAGGACCATCATGCTAATGTGAAAATTAATTTAAAAATATACATTAGGTCAGGGAATGGAAGGGAAATCATCTCCTGTGGATCCCTGTTTCCTTTTTACTTAAAACGCTCTCAAAATGAAAAGAGATATTATGTTTATTCTAGAAAATACTCAAAATTCACATCAGGAACCAAATGCAGAGGTGCCAGACGTTCAAATTCTGGGAAGCACTGAATTGCTGCAGGTTCCATACCGAGTAACTGCACTGTAACAAATGCAGTTTAGAAACAATGAAACTTCTCCCCAAAAAAACCTAAATGAGAGGGGGGAGGGATTCCCTATCTTTGAGAGAATGGGGTTCAAATGAGTTATCACAGAATTGTAGACACGGATCTGAAAGGGATCTAGGTGAGCCAGTTCCAATTCAGGAAGGCACCTGAAAGTCCTTTAGGCCACCCCCTCCATTTGCTAGAGATGAGAGGACTGAAACCCAGTCAAAGAGTTACTCCCCAGGGGCACCTTGGCACTAAATGGTCCAATGTGTGACTCTCGAGTTTATTTAATGTTTGCCCCAGCTCTCCCAAACTGCAAGATCGGGCCGCTAGGTGGCACTGCAGCACATCGAACGCTGGGCTTAGAGTCAGGAAGACTCATGCTCCTCCTATCAAATAGAGCCTTAGACACTTCCTAGCTGAATGATCCTGGATAAGTAATTTCGTTCTGTGTACCTCAATTTCCTCATTTGTAAAATGGACTGGAAATGGAATGGCAAAGCACTCCAGTATCTCTGCCAGGAAAGACCCACATGGGTCATAGAGAGTCGGGTACGACCAAAAATGACAACAAGAGCAAAATAGGAATAATTATAGCATCTACTTCTCAGGGTGGTTATGAAAATTAAATGTGAGAAGAATCTGGCCAGCCCGTGGATCATAGTGGGAAGATCACCTCTCTCCCTCCCTTTTGCTCTGCCTTCTTTCCATGGCTTCCCCTAAATGCGACTCTGGATGACTACTCCTTAGATAGAATGAAGGGAACATTCATTTTGGGTGTGGTTCTCCCTAGCTGGTAGCCTATGGTCCTTTCAACTCTCCAGTGCTGCAATACACTGGGCACGAGGCTCTGCCTGGGCGAAGGCTGGTGGGGAGGGTGTGGGGCTCCAAGTAGGAAAAAGTCAGAAAAGATCTAGTCATCCCGGTGGGCACTGGTGAGGTCCCAGCAGTTTCCTTCTATTGTGTCATTTGAGCCTCAGGGGGTGCTCTCAGGTGGGTGGAAATGGGAGGGCTTGACAAACACTTCCACAGTAATGGGATTTACATTACCACCTGTGGATTTGGCTCTCGCTTGGGGCGAGGGAGGGAACTTGTTTTTCCTGGGAAGCACCGGCTGAATCGCTGCAGTAACTGCTTTTCTCAAATGCTTTTAGAAACAATGAACTTCTCCCCCCCAAAAAACCTAAATAAGAGGGGGAGGGAAGAACGAGGGGTGGGGAGCCCGAGAAGGTGCTGAAATCTCAATCCATTGCTCACTACCCATAGGACTAAGAGCAAATCCTTTTCTTCTCTCTATGGTGATGACGATCTAGCCAGGAGGAGGACAAAAAGTGAAGGCTGGCAATCGAGGCCGAAAGACCGAGGGGGTTCATCGCAGAGCTAAGGCGATAATGAGTTAAAGAGAAATGAAGGATCCGAGATGTCCTTCAAGCTTTGGATTGCATTTGTGGTGGCGTGGCCTGCCTAGATCCCAGCTCGGAAGTTTGGTTTTCTCTTTGGCTCTTCTTCCTCATCCTCTCATGTCTGTTCAGTCAGCAGATCCTTCTGAGCCCACTTTATAGCCCCTGTCATATCGACTCTCCCTCCTCTGCCACTACCCTCATTAACTGGGGTCTCACTCGCACCTGCCCTGGATATTAGTGGTATTCAAGTAGTTGGCCCTGACTCGGCTTTCTCCCATCCAGACTCAGCAGACACGGATAGGGTCGGGCCGTTCCTGAGTCCACTCGGAAAGCTTCAGTGGCTTCCTGCTGCCCCCAAATCCCGAGGACTTTGGCTGGGACCGAAGGCCATCTGGTGTCATTCTACTGTTCTAATCTGGCATCTCTGTAGTCAGTTTGGTCGATACTGTATATTATAGCCAGTTAGGCCTTTGTCTCGTCCCAGTGCCATATCCTAGGGCCTACGTGAAAGCCGAGATGGTCCGTCTAGGTGAAACTTTTTCTCTCCTCCCAGCTCTAGCAAAGTAGCTCTGTACAAGCGATTGTCGTAATAAAGGCAAGAGAGCCTATGTTTATAGCTGGAAGGGATCTCTGAGATCCCCGTGACTGATCCCTTCATTTTACAGATGATTTGCCCAAGTCACATAGATGAAGAGTGGCAGAAGAGAGATTTGAACTGGGGGGGGGGGGGGGGGGGGAAGGAGGGAGGAGGGGCTTGATTCCAAATCCAGGGCTCATCATATTTGTTGTCCAGCCGGGAAATAAGGGAAACTGACTAGGACTAGGACTGGAGAGGTTTTTGATTATTAGACCTGGACTGCCCCCAAAGCTTTCTTCCACCCACCCATGAAGGAAGGCTGTGTCCAACCGGGACCCATCCTCATTTCTACAAAGAAGCCCATGGCTATGGATGGCTTTGAAAGGTGATTTCAAAGAAATAAAATATAATTATGTAGCCGACTCGAGTGCATGTTTAGCTCATGTCTCATTGGGGGCTCTTTTTCTGCATGGGTTAGCAGATAGATTTTATAAGTATCTGGCTAATTTCTATTCGGTATGATACATTTTTATCGGGATATTTACTTAAAAAGAATTACTGCCCTGGAGACAATTATTGCAGTCAGGTCGGAAGCAGGGGAATTCCCAGGAGCAAGAGCTGTGCTTTGCAAAGCAGATGTGTGGCTGGAGGAGAGAACAGATGGTGGCAGGCACTTCAGTGGCAAAGGGGGTCAATCAAGAAATAACTGGCCCTAATTAGCACTCCCACAAGCTGTTTAATTTCTTTACCTGCAACTTAATGACACTGGGGAAAGGTGGAGGAAAAATCTTTCCTGTTATTAAAAGCACCAAAGGAAACCAGATAAATCCTTTCCCCTCCCAGTGGAATAAATACCAAGCCACTGACAGTCTACTGGAAGGGGGAATAAACCCAGTGACCTCAGTGGCAGGGGGCCTTTGAAAAGCTCTACTGGGTGCAAAGAGCCGATTACTGACTTAGGAGATCAGAAGACTTGCATTTGGGAGGCCCCAGAGGGCAGGGAGGTACGTCTGAATTCACTTCGGTTGGCAAGCTTGCAAGCCTGGGTTTGACAGGCTTGGAGAGAATTTGATCAAAAGCTTGCCTCTAGAGGTATTTCTCCCGTCAGTTTGAAGGTTAGCCCCCGAGTAGTAGCTCGCTTTTTCTCCCCAAGACAGCGATATGTGTAGACCGGCAGCCTCTCAAAATGCCCACAAAGATGCATCCAACCCATACAAGCCTTCTCAGAACAAAGGCGAGCAGAGGTAGCACAGCCATGATAAGCAGAGAAAGGGCCTGCCCCAGCCGCCTCCAGCGGGCTCCTGGGAGCCCAGGTGAGCCCAGGGTGAGCGCTTACATGGCAGAAAGCGGCAAATGTCAGGTTTGACTTACTATCTTGTGAATTGTCTGGAGAAAAGAAAGTGAGGGAGAAAATGTTCCTGCAAATCAAGCTTAGAAGTGTGTTAGTATGTGACATCCAGGGGGTGCAGCAGATAGAGCACTAGCCCTAGAGTCAAGAGAACCCAAGTTCAAATTCAACCTCAGAACTGCCTACCTGTGTGATCCTGGGCAAGTCATTTAACCCTGATGGCCTTAAAAAAAGTGTTCTTCTGCGTACCTGCCACCACCCTGCTTTACACCCCTGGGAGTAAGCCTTGTGAGGAGAGATTACTAAACTAGGCCCCTCACTTTCTTCCTGTATTTGCTCCCAGAATCCTCTTGTCTCTGCTCCTCTAACCATCTACCTTCTCAGACCCCAGCTCTACTCGTCTCCTCCCCTTTTCAGAGGAGCTTGCCTCTTATTTGTACAGGAATGACCAAAGCCACTTGGGGGTGGTCGCTGTTTTATCTACTTTTGTCTCGAGCTCTCCATCTCCCTCTTAATCTCTCATACTTTGCAAAGCCTCTGCTTTGGACGGCCATCACCTACCTCCTTGCCTTGCCCGCCTTGTCTCCTGAAAGATTTAGCTCTCTCTTTAGCTTAGCCCCCATTCCTATTGAACCTTCCGTGTCCCCTTATCAAAAGGGATTCTGAAAGGTTTCTGAAGAAGATGGGGTTTTAGCCAGGGGGTGAAAGTGAGGAGGGACCTGTGCCAGGTGTGAGAGTTGACCGTTGAAAATGCCCCAAATTGGGGGATGGAGTGTCTGGGTTGAGAAACATCAGGGAGGCCAGGGGCACTATACCACAGAAGACATGAAGGGGAATGAGAGGAGTGTAAGAAAACTGGAAAGGGAGGACGGTTTCGGGTTTTGAGGGGATTTGGAAGCCAAACAGAGGGTTTCCGCTTGATTCTGGAAATACTAGGGAACCTCTTGAGTTTTGTGAATGGCAGGGAAGGGTATGACACAGTCAGACAGACTTGCACTTTCGAAATCACTTCTGTAGGGAAATAGAGCATGGAGGGAGTGGGAAGAGGCTTTAGGTAGACAAGGAGATCAACCAGCTACTATTGGGATAGTCCAGGCAGGAGGTGGATAGGACTCGTACCCAGACGGTGGGCGTATCGGAAGGGGGGGGGAGGGGTTTCTGAGAGATGCCAGGAATGTAGAAATCGATGGAAGTCAGCAACAGACTGGATATGGGGATGAGAGAGAGGGAGTGAGGAAGCAAGGAGGGCAGCAGGGGCATGAGCCCCTGGCTCTGAAAGGTGGTGATATCCTTGGCAGCAATAGGGAAGAGTTGGGAAAAGGGGAAGATGGAGGAAAGTTAATGTTGTATTTGAGATCTTAATAGTAATGTAGGCTAAGATTTATATAGTGCCTACTATGTGCCTGGCATTTGGAAAGCACTTTATCGCTTCATTTGATCATCACAGAACTCTGGGAGGTAGGTGCTATTATCATCCCCATTTTACAAACAGAAGCAGATCTAGATCAAGTGACTTGTCCAGGATCACACAGCTGGAATCTCAGTGGGATTTCAACTAAGGGCTTCCTAACTCCAGATTAGGAGCTCTGTCTGGTGTGTCTATGGAACATTCACTTTGAGATGTCCAGTAGGCACCTGGAGATTTGGGGTTTAGATCTGATGTGCATAGAAATGCTAATTATCTTTGGGAGTTAACGTGAGCACCAGGTGAAACCGTATAAAGGGAGAAGAGAAGAGAGCTCAGGATAGAGACCGCGGACACCTTTGGTCACTGCTGGGTCCCGGATGAAGATTCGGCAAAGGAGACGTGAGGAGCTGGCAGATATCGGGAGCCCCGGGAGAGAAGAGTGCTCACCCTGACGAGAGAAATGGGGTGATCCAGTGGCAGAGTGGCAAAGGCTGAAGAGAAGTCAAGGAGGATAGAAATTGGGAAGAGGGTGTTATATTTAGGAATTAAGAGATTATGGGTACTTTGGAAAGTAGTTTCAGGTGAATGATGAAATGGGAAGCCGGTCTGCAGAAAGCTAAGGCGGTGAAAGGATAGGACTCGAAGGCATCAATTGCAGATGGATTTTTCCTCCAAGAGTTTAGCTATGAAAGGGAGAAGTTTGGGATGAAAACTGGCAGGGACAGATGGATCACACAAGGCTTTTTAAGGATGGAGGAGACCCAGGTGCATTTTTAGGCAAAAGGGAAGCATCCAGGAGAAAGGAAGAAATTGAAGATTGCTTAAGGTGGAGATGATAGTATTCTGGGATAGAATGGGGTCAAGTGTGGAAGTAGAAGAGTCATCTCTTCATGTGAGATGGCTTAAAGAGGAGAGCATGGCAGAAGACATCTGAGTGATGTGAGATTGGGGGGGGGGGACTCTGGAGCTCTGTGAATGGCCCTGATTTTTTCAGTGGAAGGAAGAAGGCAGTAAAGAACATTTAGGCATCCAACCATACTAGGCCCTATGCTAAGCATTTTGCCATTATCTCATTTGAACCTTTTAACAAGCCTGGGATATAGCTATTAATAGCCCCATCTTATAGCTGAAAAAACTGAAGCAGTCAGAAGTTAAGTGACTTGTACAGGTTAGCACAGGAACCCACTGAGGTCAAATTTGAGTTCAGGTCCTGATCCTCGCTCTACCTAATGTTTGGCCCATTATGCTACCAGCTACCTCTGAAATATGAGGCTGGGTTCTCAGCTGAGAAGAGGAGGAGAAGGAGGGCGATCCATGGGAGATTTGAAAAAGGATAAAAGGTTTGGAAAAGCCACTGTGGTGAGTGAGCCAGCAAATCCATCAGGGTGATGCAAAAGAATTGCCTTGACATAGTGAGTGCCCATTTGAGATGATATACATGTAGTGGACCCGGTAGAAGAAACAACCCAGATAGGAAAGAAGACAGCAGGTGGTGGGACAGAAATCCAAAGCTGGGGCTTGGCCAGGCCATGTCAATGACAGCACGAGGTAGCGAGGGACTCGAGTGGGGTAAGCCTAGAGCTGACCTGGTGCAGGAAATCCTCATCTGACCTTGTCTTTTTTTTCCTCTGAGATTAGGGGGAAGGCAAACAGGTGAAATGACTTACTCAGTGTCACATGAGTGGTAAGCATCTGAGGTGGGATTTGAACTAGTGAATCCTGGCCTTGGGTTTTGGTCCACTGTTCCACCTAACCGCCCCACTGAACCTTCTTACAGTGCTCCATTTAGAGAGAGCTGCCTGTATTTATTGTTACTCATAATCTAGGACAAGAATTGCCAGTTTGTACTTGGGAGGCTGTTTGCTCCCTGGATGTTCATTACATAAATGAAATCATAAGTCTGACCAAAAGAAACTTGGGCAAGAAGACTTTAAAACTGATCTCTTTTTTTTTGCATTATTGTAGTAAAATTGGACTTTTCTAGGACTTAGGCTTATTATTCTAGTTAATATAAATCCAGCTATCATGGGGTTCTAATTTTCAAAGACTGGGGATATGATGCAATATACTTAGGTTGCTAAGGCGTTGGCCTTTCTCTCTCCCACCCAGTTCCTGTCCTCTTTCCTGTATTCCCACTGCCCTCTCCTACTTTCATAGCCTTCATTCCCTCTTCTTTGTATTCTCATAAAAACAATGCTATTCTCTATAGAAATTTCTTTTTAAATCTGACATCTCGAAATTGAACTTAAACTCTTTCATTGTACATAGATGGTCCCATGCCCTAAGGCCAAATAGCATAGAATGTAATTATGAAAACTCTTTAAATAAAACTCATCTTTATTAGTAATTGGGAACCTGAGGCCCTGGTCCCTGGAGGGCTTTTCAAAAAAGACTCTAAAGCCCACAGACCTTTATTTTTAGGTTAAGTCAAAAATGGAGGGAGCAGCTGGCCTAGATGGGGCTCTTGAAGCCTTGCAAATCCCTATTATTAGTCTATGCCTGTCTTTCCTCCTTTCAAAAAGAAACACTTTTTAATGAGTGAGATGGCATTTGAAAGAAAAAAGACATAGATTAAGTATTTCTTTGTAAGGGACAATGAATATGTTTCCCAGAATGTCATGTCACAGAGCAATCCCAGCCTTGCTCATCTATTGCAATTTCTTGGTGTTAATTGGTGTCTGTAGAGCTAGATGGGTAATCTCATTTTCATTAATGACACTAATGCCATCTGTCAGGACCCCAATAACTATAACTCTGGGTAATGGATATGGATCATGGTAACTGGAAAAGACTTTTCATGAACTAATTAAATGGCGCTTACTGCACTTTCCTTTATATGCGAATTTCCCCTTTTGACTCAAATACTTTAAGGGGACCTCCTGAACTAGAAATATAAACTGAGAATGAAGAGGGACGAATATTCTTATTTTCGTGACAGTGGGGTAGGAAACAAAGATCTTTGGCAGGGGGAGGAGGGTGGCAGGGGACTTGTCCATTTGGTACCTTCTTAACCATCGTTCATAATTGCCCTTTTGCTACTCAGACTCCCACTGAGAACCGAGATTCTCATACGATGACGAAGAAAGCGGGACCTACTTCTTGTGCCCAGGCCTCAGGCAGGGCACCTGCATTTCCTCTAGGCAGAGCTGTAAACAGGGCAGGGCACGAGGGGCCAAAATTTAGAGATACTGATAGTCCTTGAGAGGCAAGGCTCTACTGGCTCTAGGTCTGCATTCAGAGCCCAACTCTGAAGTTCACTACCTCTCTGGGACTCAGTTTCCTCATCTGTAAAGTAAGTGCTTTAGACAAAATGGTCTCTGAGGTCCCTTCCCTCTGAGCTCTGAGGCTAGGATATCATACTGGTGTTTTACTAGGATATCTTATATCATCAATAACTGACCTTAACACCCAGTTAGAGAGATTGATTAGCTATGATAAGATGCAACCAAATGGCTTCTTTCCCTAGCCAGATTCCAGTTGAGGTCCTTCTCAGTATGGCTCTTCATTAGTTCCTGTTCCACCATGAGGTATCTTGGGGTCAAATTCTACCCTCCCCCCAACCCGGGTCTTTGTCTCAAGTTCTCTGCCTGTTCCCTTCAACTGTCTACCTCAAAGTTAATTTCAGGCCTGCTTTATGCTGCTTAGCCCACCATGCTTTGTGTTCCCCAAACCACCCAAGTTATCAGGTATGGCTTCGCTTCTTTTCTGTATCGCTGTAAGTATGACAAGAGGTGACTACACAGTGGCTCTCCTTGTAGTTATTAGATATCCTGCAGCAAAAGCCGGGGCTGGAGTTTGTCCTTATTGAAGCTTGGTAGGGATTAGGAAACTGTCAACCAAAGTACAAAACCACCTGGCTGGCAGATGGTTTGGAACCAAAGGCCCCACTGGAGCCAAGAGCTCAAACCATTGGAGGTGGAAAGGGGACGCTGCTTGTCCGATCTTTTAGAGCCATTATGAACTAATTAGTACCTTATTTGGGAGATCTTATTCAGGTCATTATAGCCCTAAAGGTTTTCTCGTGAGTAAAGGTTGCAACTCAAAGTGGACAGTTGATGATCGCTTTGTAGACCTTCTGGGCTAGAGAAGGTAAATAGATCTGTCAAAGAACACAGGATGAGGGTACACAGAATCCTGGAGTTGTAAAGACCCTGAGAAGTCAGCTGGGCAGGCCTCCTCGTTATGTACAAGTCCTCTCTCGGGAAATGGGCTTGTTCTCTTTAATAAAAATGCTCACGACAAAGGATGTTTATACAGAGAATACTTAGCCCTACAGCTGGACATTTTGAAGAGCAAGAGTCATATATAGTCTATTCCATTTACACAGAAGCCAGGTGGTTCAGTGGATAAAACTCCAGATTTAGAATGAAGAAGACTGGACTCCAAACACTCGAGATACTTCGCAGTTGTGTGCCCCTGGGCAGGTCACTTAACTCGTCTGTCTCAGTTTCATCATGCAAAACGGGGATAATAATAATACCTATGTCCCAGGACTGACATGAAGATAAAATGAGACAATATCCATAAAGTGCTTAACACAGTGCCTTTGGCTCAGCCTCTGCCAGTCTTTTTAGTAGTGAAAAATACTGGAGGGAAAGGTGGGGGAGAAGCCAGGAATGGAAGAAGGCAGAAGAGGAGAGACACAAAGGGGGAGGGGAGGGGACAGTGAAGGATGTAGGAAGAAAACTGGAAAGAGGTAAGGGGGGAAGAGAAAAGAAGAAGAATGGAGCCAGGGAGGAGAGAAGAAATGTAAGGATTTTTTTAAAAGAGCATGGAGGGAGAGTTAAAGGCAGCTAGGTGATTTTTGGGTGGATAGAGTGCTAGGCTTGCAACTGAGAAGACTAATCTGGCCTCAGATGCCAGCCATGAGACCCTGGGCAGGTCACTTCACCCTGTTTGCCTCAGTTTCTTCATCTGTGACATGAGCTGGAGAAGGAGAAAGAAATGGCAAACTATTCTAGTATCCTTGCCAAGAAAACCCCAAATGGGGTCACAGAGTCATACAAGACTGAAATGATTCAACCACAAAAATGGAGAGAGAGAGAGGAAAAGAAGGGAGAAAGGGAAAAAGATAGAGGGCAAAGAGAGACGGGGAAATGGAATGAGAGAGAATGGAGAGGGGGGTGATGTGGGGAGAGGTAGACTAGAATGAAGACTTTTGAGTGGTGTTATCTTTGTGCTTTGCCCACTCCCTCTCTCTTTCCCTCTAAGATTTGTAAAAGTGAGGTGGCCTTCTAAGTGAAAATATTCCCAATAGTCCTCCTATTGATCCCTTTAATTTTATTGCAAGTGATAATCATGTTAAAAAAAAAAAAAGAATTTTGTGATCCACAGCAAAAATAGAAAGTCTAATTCTCGTTTTCTTGTTGATAAACTTGTCTTCAAACTTTAAGGTTTACTTTTTTACAGAGCATGAGCCAAAACTCAACTTTGATCCTTTTCCCAAAGGCTTCTCTCAAATGTGACTTATCTTGGAGATAACTGGTACTGAAAAATTTTGTACCATACTTGTTGGATATTCTTCTCTTTTCCAACTCATGAATCCTTAGCACATCTGATAGGAGGAAAAAATATGGTTCGGTTCTACCAACAGAGGGCAAACTTGTTATTTGCCTCATCTTTAGCCCCGTTTTGTTTGGGGATCGCCATTTATTGCAAAAGAAATGGTCCTTTTCTTTTCTCTTTTCTTGTCTCCTCTTTTTTTCTTTTCTTTCTTTCCTTTTTTGTGATTTTTTTCTTTTTCCATTTTGGTTGAGCTAAGTGTGGAGCATATAGTTTTGGCAGGCAGTCTGGATCCTGGGAGAAATCCAGAAAAGAGGCCTGCCTTGAATATTTTTGTCTCTCGGGTCGTAAATGAAATTTCAGAGAATGGCCCTTGTGCATTTTCTGTGAGGAATTCTTTTAGGAAATTCTTAGGAATGCACTTGATTTAGTAAACCTGTGTAGTAACTAATGAGGTGAAGGATGATGTTTAGCTTTTAGGAAAGAAAATACTTTCCCACAGGTTTTTCTTGTGTTGGAAGTACTACATTCATCTTATTATAGAAATTTGATGAAGATCATGGCCAAGTTAAGCCATTCCTCACCACCCCCATTTCAGGTCTAAGAGTTTACTAAAGTGGTTTTTGTGTGTCAAGAGGGCAGAATTCAAAGCAGTGTGTGTAAGCATTTATTTGTTCAGTGATTGGTAAGGGGCTTACTCTGCATTTATGGGTCGTACCAGATTGGTTGTGCCCATCTTGGAACTTTTTTGACCATGTACTCCCATGAGTAAAATATTTTAAGCATACATGCATAAATTAGGTTCATATAAAATCACGTACATTATTAGAATATAGCAAAATAAAGCATTAAAAGGGATATGGAAAAAATAGTTAAGATTTTTATTTTACTAACAGTATGAAAACCTCTTCTCACAAGATCATAATTAATAGTTTTTCATGATAAAAGTGTGTCTGAATCGGCTTCATTATTTCTGAAAATCTTGGTTGAAAACCTTCTGATAAAATAATTCAAAGGTCCAGTTCTAACTTCAGTTGATTCTAATGATTTGATTTTAATGGGGGTCACAGTAGATAAAGATAAGGCCACAGAAATGTGGAGATTCCAAAGGAAAAAGTACATACTGGTATGTGTGGTATGATTTAGTAATCATAATAGTTATTTTTCATTTCCATCTGTCAAGTATGCAAAGGTTGTATTGAAATTTGCCTAAGAATTTTCATCTTGCAGACTGAATAGAAAGTGTCCCATTTTCTATTTTTGACAAATTGGTCTGAAATCCACTAAACTTCTTGGTTGGAAAAATCAGCTTACAAGTTTGTCTGAAGCGTGAGAGTTTTTGTAGGAGGCTCCCATTGCTTGATCAATAGTAGTTTGATTTTTTTTAGTGGTTTGCTAATGGTTTTATTCAAACATTTATTAAGTGCTTACTATTTAAATGTTGGAGATACAAAGAGAAAGAGAATCCTTGCCCTTACGTGGTTTATATTCTAATGGAAGAGACATTTACGTAAATAAGTAAATACAAGATGGATATGGAACAGGCAGAGTGTAGAGGGGGAAGGTAGATGGAGACTCAGTGATGGACCTCATTTAGAATGTGGTATTTGAGCAAATCCTTGAAGGAAGCTAAGAGAGGCAGAGGTGAGGAAGGAGAAATATTCGAAGCATTGAGGGACCTGGCAATGCAAAGATTGGGAGATGGGAGATTAAAAGTCATGTTGTGAGGAATGGCAAGCTGACCAGCATGGCTACATAGTAGAGAGTATAGACGGAAGTAACGTATGAGGATATTGAAAGATAAGAAGGGGGCCGGTATGTGAAGAAAGGACAGAGGCATTGCTCTTTAATCCTGAGTTGCCAGGGACCCCCTGGGGTGTAAGCAGTAGGGTTAGACTTGCGTATGGGTACATTTGCTTTGGCAGTTGGATGAGAGGATGGATCTGAGCGAGGGTAGAGAGCTTCTGGCCAGGGACATCAGGCTGGCCAAATCATTTACACGATCAACAGCAGACGAAGATGAGTTGAAAACTAGCTATAACAACCTCCTACTGCTTGAGTTCTGTAAGTCGATAATTTTGTATGACCTGTGAATGATGTAATAAATGACCCCTGGCAGAAAAAAAAAGTCTCCCCAACCCTGGATTAGAGGAGAGACTTGGAAGGAGGAACATGGGAAGCTACTGTAGTAATCTAAGTAGGAGTCTATAAAGTTAACAACTACGATGGTGTATTTGTGAGTAGAAAAGAAAAGGAACAAATGTTGTGGAAATGGAAATGACGAGGTCTGGCAACTATCATCTTTTTATTAATCTCACAATGTGGCCAATGAGTGGCATATACTAGGTACGGAAGGGTCAAGTGTGATTGTTTCTTTTTGCACACCTTTGATCACATTATTAATATAATCTTCAATCTATGTTTTCTTCATAGGGACATATGGGATGAAAAAGTGAAGAGTTGAGGATGAAGCTGATATTGGGAAGCTGAAGCTGTGGGACCAGAGAGATGTCAGTGCCCTTGACAGTAACTGAAAGGTATGGAAGATGGATGGGCTTGAGGAGAAAGTTAATATGTTCTGTTTTGGACCTTTGGAGTTTGAGATGCCTGTGGGATATATAGGCCAAAATATCCAGGAGTTATTATAGGACTGGAGTTCAAGATGAGAGATTAAGAGTTGTACAGTCTTCTTACAGATCTGAGATCCACATCTATGATTAGTTCATCAAGTAAGAGGCTGTAGAGAGTAGAGGGCCAAGGATAGAGCACTTGTTCATGGTTAGCTGACCGATAAAGGTTCAGCAAACAAGAAGGAGATGGAGCAGTCTGGGAGAAGGAGATGAGGAAAGAACAGGCTCGTGAAAACCCAGACATGGAAGTAACCAGGAGAAGAAAGTGATTGGTAGTTTCAGATGCTGCAAAGGGGTCAAGAAGGAAGAGGATTAAATTAGATGTGGAGATCAAAAGATTGTTGGTAACATTGGAGAGGATGGTTTCAAATGAATGATGGCACAGCAAGTCAGACTTCACAGAGTTTATAGAAAAAATGAGAAAAAAAATGAATACCATCATTAGCTACTATCTCTAAAAAACAGTACAGAAATAAGGCGAGATTCACTGTGACCAAGAGTGTGTGTAAATCCCTATTTTGGATCTTGATCATTTTGAATTTTTTTTTTAACCAACTTCTTGCCAAACCTTTTTATCTCTATTGTTCTAATGTCATGATGTGACTGATGGGGTGACTTATACTAGGTATAGAAGGGTCAACTCTTAATTTTTCTTTTTTCTCACACTACTGTTATTTCAATCTTTGGTTTCTTTAACTCAATCTTTTAAAGTCATTTGTTCCTTCTGTATAAGGTTAGTTTAGGATTTTTATTGATATCTTTGTACATCACTTATGTCCCCCTTTGTATCTCTCTCTCTCTCTCTCTCTCTCTCTCTCTGAGCCATCCCTAATAATAAGAGAGAAAACGGTATTTCACCAAAATTCACTAAACCCTTGCCTAAGTCAGGGGCATTGGCAATAGTATTTCAAATCCACACTGCTATACTTCCCTGAAGGATGCCTTTTATATTTCTTCTCTGGCACCAAGATGGTGATTATAATATAGCGGCATTCTGGTAAAATGTTAATTTCCATTTCCACTGTTATTGTCATTGTTTCTTTGGTTCTTTTTATTTCACGGTGTGGAAGTTCACGGAGGTCTTACCCATGTTTCTCTGTACTTACGTTGCCATCAGCTTTCTTGGGGAATATGCCTAGCAGAGGAATTTTTAAAAATAATTGGCGATGATGCAGTATGCAATAGTGTGCCTGTCTTTGCGCAGTTTCCTCAGCATTGATTATTTTCATCTTTTTTGCTACTTATGCCGACTTGCTGGGTGTGAAGTGAAACCTCGGAGTTGTTCTGATTTGTATTTTTGTCATTATTAGTGATCTGGAACATTCTTTCTGGTGGTTGGTAGCAGTTTGTAATTTTTTTTGAAAAATGATTGTTCCCATTCATGAACCAGTTATTTCCTGATGATAATGGAGCTAAAACTACCTAATCTCATCTGTAAATCCATTGTCGATCCCTCTACCTTCCCTCAGGATATCTCTATGACATGTGACAGGCCCTGCCACTTTTTAGCAGTTAAAATGCCTGTGTTGAGTTGGTAAATATCAGTAAAGTATAATTTTACTTATTTTTAAGAAAAATAGAAAAAGTTCTAATATTTTCTTCCTACATTCCCTACTATGTAAGTCATCTCCTTTAGAGACCAGTAAACCGATTGGCTTACAGCTCTGTGATTATGTGAATTCTGATCATAACATCAGGCAGAACTGAAAATGGCAAGTGTTCCCAATAAATGATTTTAAGAGGACAAAATAACCTCATTAATGTTCCCTGGAGTTTTAGTTCCTGACTGTTGTTTTGCCACTTGGGAAAATCTGCCAAGTCGAACATGTCCATTGATGAGGCTGAGGCTGGTAGCTGCTGGTAGGTCATATGTTGCTCAGAATGTAGCAGATGCGGTATCATCAAAAGTGTAAAGGATGGTGAACATTTGAATTTCATCATCCCTTACGCACCCGCTCTGCACAAGACACTATGCTAGGTATGCTAGGGCATCTAAAGACAAAAACGAACCTTTCTCTTCAAAGCACCAATTCTGTTGGGGCAAGCCAAGGTTTTTAGAAATAAGAAAATGAAAAGCAGTTCCGGGATGGAGAGTATTAATTTGGGGGAGGAGGATGGGGAAACTTACCAAAGTCTTATAGAGGAAGTGAGCTGTTGAGTACTAGACGGAGATAAGGAGCCGAGGAGATTTAGCCAAAGAAAGACTAAGCTTTAGAGGAGAGCAGCGATTGCCTTTAAGAATCTGAAGGGGAAAGTATTTGGAGAGAGAATATATTTGTCTGCTCGGTCTTGGAGGACAGAATCGGTTGCAGAGAGGCAAACGGGCTCACCGTCAAGTAAAACATTCTGATAATTGCAGCCTGGACGAGTCCAAGCAAAGGCCAGAAATCATGGCAAGGAACATATTTTGTGGTGATCCTCATTCTTTGTAGTGTATGCTATGGAGTCCAAACCGAGACTAGGACAAGATTACTTCATGGGAGGCGAGTCAATGCATACTTGAGCTAGGAGTCAAAAAAGTATATTATAGCCACAAGATCCATGTCCAGCATTGCTCTGAGCCACTGGGTCACTCTTCCTACCCCAATGATAGAGGGAGAATGCCTGAGGAAGAAGGGGAGGAGGGAGATTTTCTTGCCTTTCTAAAAATCATCAGGCATCATCATATCAACACCACCGGTCATCTCTTTAAACTGCCAGTGTTTATAACCATTACCTCATTTCGGCTTGATGACCCTATCTGGGAAGGACCTCCAGGTCATAGTCTTACAGATGTGGAAACTGAGGTTTGGAGACTTTGTGAATTTGCTTCAAGTCACATAGTTAAGATGTGTGAGGGCGGGACTGGAACCCAGACCTTCCTGACAGAGCTTTCAGCTCTTTTGCCATCGTGGCATATTTCCCTCTCCCTTAATAGGATAACTTGGGTGACGACACTTGTGGCATCATTGGGCCATGCTCCCTAGCTGCTGGCTGCCCATGCAGTTTGTATGACTTCCATGAGGCACTAGACTGAATTGAGACACTAAGAAAAATCCCAGGGCCTTAATGAAGAAAAACTCACCCGCACACAGGGTCTCAGGGCCTGGATCTTCGGTTATTTGTAATGGTTCAGTAGAGAAGAAGGGCATGAAGGTACTGGTAACTGGAGAAAGAAAAACACATGAAATGGTGTCCCTCCAAGTTCACCCCGCTCCAATCCAATCCATTCTCCTCTCCATGGCTGTCCAAGTGATGTTCCATAGTTCATGTTTGACCATGATAACTCCTCACTAAACTTCTGGGCTTCCCTACTACTTGTAGGAATAAACAGGAATGAAATTATTTATTTAGCATTTCAAATCTTTTACAATCTCCTGACCTACCTTTCTAGCTTTGATTACACATTATTGCCCCTCATATACCCTTCTCATCATGCCTCACACATGATCTTCAATCTCTTCTCTCTGTGTCTTTGTATTGGCTGGCCTCCTACCTGTGAGATTCAGTCTGAGCACCACCTACAAGAAGCCCTCCTGGATCCCCCTAGCTGCTAGAGCCAACCCCCTCCCCCATCTTCCCCATCATTTTGTATGAATTTATGTATCACCATTTGCTATAGTCATCTCCCTAGTTACAACTTAATGTCCCTAAGGGCAGGAGCTGCCTTATTGTACTATTTGTGTCTCCTTCACCTGGCACAGAGCAGGAGCTTTATATATTCTTTTTGATTGGTGGATGGATCACTGGAACTGCCAGAGTTGGGTGACATGCCCTCTGTATTTGGCATCAAATATACATTCCTTCCCTTGTGGAACCCAGGAGTAGTGTTGGGGTGTAGGAGCGGTATAGTTAGAAAGAAGGGGTAGGATGAGAAGGCAAGTTTGTGGAAAACTGTAGTAGACAAGGGTAGAGACTGCCTGTTGAGGTAAGGGATTCAGAGGATATTAGCTCAGGGCTTCAGGCCTGGGCCCGAGTGCTTCTGTGTATACTCCAGGGTTTTTAAGGTAGCAATGAGCATTAAGCATGGTTCCTCAGGTGAGCCTTATAGCGTCCCTGGACAGCAGCTACTTGCAGACTTTATCCTCATTTATAGATGAGGAAATTGAAGTCAAGAAAGGAAAGGTTGGCTTTCTTATTATCCTATGATTAGTAAACATCCGAGACCTTATTTCACCCCAGAGAAAGATCTCTATGCCTTCTAAGTCTAGGCTGCTACTCTCGATCTCTGTCCAAAGCGTTTTTCACTCTAATGTCAAAAAGTTCTTCAGCAGACACATTGTTCTGGGCAGATGTAGTCCTGTCTCCCGTGCACATGGTGTCTCTAGCTGTAACTGAGGATGCTGAGTGCCGAGCTTGACCCGTGCCACAAAAGTTAGAAATCTGGGCTTCTTAGCAGTGAATGTCATGTGAGCTTGATGTTCAGCACCTAAATTAGATGCTTCAAATATTAGCCCCATCTTATGGATGAGGAAACAGGCTCAGCTTGTGACTCGCTCATGGTCACAAAGCTAGAGCGTCAGGTACTCAGGTCAGGCGGTTCTAACTCCATTCCCAACATTCTGTTCATTTGGACTCTTTCTATCATGTTTGGGTCACTCTTCACATGCAGTGATCATCGATGCCATTCAAATGACTCCCATCTACAACTAAGATATGAAACCAAAAACGCTCAGAAAGAAAAGTTCAAAAGGACTCAATGAAGAAAGGTTTACATACCATCTTGTTGTGTGATACTGTCTTCTAGAGATTGTACTGGT
Source organism: Antechinus flavipes (assembly GCF_016432865.1). NCBI lineage: Eukaryota > Metazoa > Chordata > Mammalia > Dasyuromorphia > Dasyuridae > Antechinus > Antechinus flavipes. Next base: position 24,823,979 of record NC_067404.1, read on the forward strand.
TCGAGACCATACAGCGACACTCCTGTTTCTGTCAGAAGGGAAAAAAAAGGGGTCACAACCTATGGACCACTGCTGCGGTCTTCAACAATAGCTGGTCTCCTAGCAGGAGCTGTGGGCATGCGTGTGTGGTAGGGGGGATGGGGGGTTCATACCTTCTGCACTGTTTTGAGTGGTATAATCTTGGCATTCACTCATTGTGGTTTCAGAAACAGGCTGGCTTATTGATTCGAGGGGGGCTAGGAGTATCAGAAGAGAGAAAAAGTACCTTGAGCAACAAATACACAGGCTCTGCCTACTCAAATAGAGGCTGATGAAAGGCATTCAATGCTTTTCATGAGGCAGCATGATAACAGCAGAAAGTAAGAGAGCTGGTCTTGAGATGGCTTCTGAGCTATTCTAGCTGGGGTGGGAAGAGAATTATTTGATTAGAAATTAGAATGGACCTCCGGCAAAGGCCATTGAGTCCAATCTCCTCATTTCAGAGAGAAGCAGACCGAAGCCCAGGGAGACGAAATGATGTGCCGTCATCTGCAAGGGCCTCGTGGCTTCTTGCCCGAATGATGGCGGTGGCGTCCCCGTTGCTCTCTCAACTTGGTCATCCCCCTTTCCTATCCAAATTCCATATAGCCACCCAATTAGTTGTTGTAAAAACCAAATCTGACCTCTGAAGTTGTTTCCAACTCAAGAGCTTTCAGTGGTTTCCTACTGCCTTCAGGGCAAAATACAGACTCTTTAGTTGGGCATTTAAAGCCCTCTGCATTCTGGTTGGTCGCACTAAGTTATGTTGAAGTGAAAAGAGTGCTAGATCTGGAGTGAGGAAGATCTTTTAAATCTGGCCTCAGATACTTGCTAGCTGTGTGACCCTGGGCAAGTCACTTTATCCTGTTGCCTCAGTTTCCTCATCTGTGAAATGAGCCAGAGAAGGAAATGAGCGACCGCTCCAGGATCTTTGCCAAGAAAACTCAAAATGGGGTCACGAAGAGTCAGACTTGACTTTAACAACACTCTTCTCCCCCACAGTCCAAGTGGTCTGCCTGCTGTTCCCTGACATTCTGCCTCAGTACTTTTATGGAAGTGGTCTCCCATTTTTCCCATGCACTCTCAATCTGCCTCACTGAATCCCTACTTTCCTTCCAGGTTTAGCTGGGGACATTCAATAATATCATAGGCATCGATTTGAAAACTGATTTCAAAAACCATTTAGTTCAACCTCTTCATTTCACAGAGAAGGAAACTGAGGCCCAGGGAAGTGACGTAGCTGGTCCAGCCCTGGATCTACTGCTTGGAGTCCATGTAGTCCAAGCCGGCATCTCTTCACTACTATTCTCTAATATGACTCACAGTCAGTATTTCTGTTCGGCAACCAATTTTCCCATCCTCTCTTTCCTCTCTTTCTCTCTCCCCAATGAAATAAGGCAGATGGGGATGCCAGGATGCAGCTGGGTGAAGCTGCTTGCCCTGGGACAGAAACATCAGAGGTGCCACCGGAAGCCAGGTTCAGGATTGCATTGGGTGCTCTTTCCAAGCATCATGCTACCTCCCATGCTCTTCTGCAGATCTCATCAAGTCTCTCTCCAGTTTCAGTCCACAAGCCAACTTGCTATGATACTATCCATGCATTTCCAACAACTCCCTTATTGTAACAGAAAGTCAGGAGAGAAACATCTGAGGAGCTCAAGAATAAGACGCTCACCTTGATGAAGTTCTTGCAAAGAATGTGTTTGCACTGTGCCAAGAGAATATATGGGTATATATGAGGCTGTCAGAAGACAAGGGACAAAAAACGGTGAGCAGAGAATCAAAGAACACTTATTAAGCTCCTACTTATGTGTCAGGCACTGTATGCAAAAAAAAAAAAATCGGTGGGTTAATGAGTTAGCCCCAAACAAGGAACTTTCTCGTAGAGCAGGGATTATCAACACTTGAGCTCCTGATGTTAAAAAAAATCAGTTTTATTGGCACTTTTTTGTTTTATACAGCATGTTCCAAAAATCTTAGTGTAGTTTTAGGTTTTAATGATTGCAAACTGCATTGAGGTTTTGGGGACATCCTGTGTTATTTTAGTTCTGGATACTTCCCCTGCTTTACCTCCTACCTTGGACCTTCCCTTATAACAAAGAAACACAGAAATTCTTTGAGTTCAGGCACTATTGGATTTTTGTTGGTCTTGTTATTCCCAAATACTATGGGTGTTCAATAAGTGCTTGTCAATTAAGCCAAAATCAGTAACAAAAACCCAGCAGATAAAGTAACGGGTACCATAGGCAACATTCTTGCCTTTGTAGCTCCCTCCCTCTCTGCCAAGAGGAGAGGGGATTCCTTTGGGGCCATTGCTGGGCTTGGAATTACTTAGAATCAAGTCTCCCTCAATGAGATTTTCATGCATTTTACTGTAGTTTCAAAAACCAAACAAACTAACATATATTCTTCTACTTCTTTCACTGTCATTCCCTTGCTAATCTACCCCTGAGTTCTACAAGCTGCTTTCTCATTTTCTCAGTAGTTCTTATTGTTCTTGGGTTTGTCAGATGCTAACTTGCCATTTTCACTTGGTTCTTATTTTTGCAAATCTATTGAGCAACTGCATTAGTCGACTTGGACATCTTATTTAAATAATCACAAACGGACCTCATAATAGAGTTTGATGTCTGTTAATGCGAGGCCCCTCTTTATTTCCCCCCTTTCCTTTTTCTGATTTCTAGATTCTACACCTTTTGTTTCTCTAGCTACATTGTTGTTATTTTGTTCAGTTCAAAAATGTATTTCCTTGGTCATTTGATTGGTGTGGTATTAAATATCTGAATTAATTTGGGTAATGTTTTTATCCTATTTGCACAGCCTAACCATGGCCACTTAATACCTCTTTAGCTAGTCATCTGCTTTTATTTCACTCATGTTTTGTAATTACAGAACTGTGCCATTAACTAGAGCCTTAAGTGCCTTGAGGGTAAAGACTTTCCTATTTGTCTCGAGTAGTTGGCACACTTAAATGCTTGTTGATTTATGTTTGTAGAAGGTTAACTCTCAGGTAATGTATACATTCTGTAGTTACTCTGAACATGATTTCTTTGGTTTTGATAGTTGTATATCAAAATGCTGGCAGTTTTTTGTAAATTAACCTATGTGTTGCACCAATACTAAAGCTATTAACTGACACAATTAGTTTGTTAGTTGTTTTTAATTCTCTGGGATTTTCTAAGCACACTTTTTGTATCCTCAGATACTGATACGTTTATCTCTTGGCCAATATTTACACCTTTTCCATTCGGATGTTTGCTGCTATTGCCAGATTTCTAGAGTTATGACAAACAGGGGTGAAGATGAGGCTATTTCTAGTTTTTCTGCAGTATAAATTAGTACTGCCTCTTGGTTTTAGAGATGCTTTTGATTGCCTTAAAGATGGTCTATCCCTTTTGCACAGTTTTTTAGATCCTGTGAGACTAGGATCATTTGGCCTCAGTGCATTTCTGGGATGGGAGGAGAAATGAATTGAAAGAAGGGAGATGAGAAGGGAGAAGTAGTCATCATTAAATTTGTTAACAAAACTGTAATATTTCCTCCTGGGCTAGAGGATAAAGGTATCAACCCAACGATGGTCACTGTGGGTCATTTTCCTAAGCAAGTAGTCAAGGAGAAAAGACTAGAAAGAACTCAAAGTTCACAAAGCACCTTAGACACAGTATTTCATTTAACCTTAGTCCTAGAAGGTGAGTATTACCGGCATTATTCTTTGTCCATTTTACAGATGAGGAAACAGTGTGGTTAGGAACTTGGAGGATTTTACTCAGTCACATGTTAGAGGTGAGATTTGAAACAATGCCTTCCTAACTTCGATTAGCATTTGACGCACTGTCCCCCGTTACCTGCCCATTTAGAAAGGGGATCTAGACCCCAGCTTCTTAAACTGTGAAATTATGATTATCAGTAAATGTTTGGATTGTATACCTATTTTATATACCTGTACATCTGGAATCATGTACAAGTTTCTTGGACAAAAATGGGTCACGAATGGGAAAAGTTTGACAAGCCCTGCTCTAGATGAGCACGTTCCCCAAATAACTGGGCCATCTAACATGTGCAAGGGTTGTTGGTGAATTCAGACAATTTCCATACCTTTTGAGGCTATGAATTCAAATCCTTCCAGAGCAACTCTAGTGATTGAATAAAATACTCACCAACAGGCTGATTCTCCTTATCTTGAAGAACAGGTGTTTCCACTGTCCCAACTGAGTATAAAGTTGTATAGGAGCCTGTTAAAGAAAGGAGAATCATTTTAGATAGATCATGGCCCGATTTCCCTCTTGTCTTAGCTTGAATAGGGGATTTTAGCCATAGCAAGGTGTGCGCACGCTTTTTGGAGGGCTTGGGAGACCTGGTATCTTTGCATCAAGTTTAGGTTCGGTCACAGACCCAGAAGCATTCTGGCTTCTTGCCGTGTCGTATGTACAGTGAGTGTGGTTAGAGAAGTGAGATGGGGGAGAGCCGGTTGTTAGAACATATTGGCAAATAGTCATAATAATGGAGTAAAACACTCCACGAATTGAAACGGTAAGACAACAATAATTGGCGTAAAGATGGATGTTTAAAATTTGCAACAATGACAAAAAGAAGCGGCGACTTTATATACATTGTCTGCTTTGAGCCTCATCATGGCCTTGTGAGGTAGGTAGGCACTCTGGATCACATTATCCCTGTTCCACAGATGTGGGTAGTGGGCCTCAGAGGTGTCAGAGGACAGATCTGTTCCCAGACCTGACTCCATGCCCTGCTTCCAGTCTCCCCACTTAGGGCGCCTTGTGAAAAATGCCTGGAGAATGCAGGGAATGGTCTCTGTGCAGTGCTCATAGTGGGATTTACCCGATTTCTATGCACTGTGAGGCTGTCAATGAAAACCTTAAAAAGAAGTCTGGGGGCTCCCCCTGTAAGGGAAACCTTACCTGAATGCAGGATGCCTTTTCCCTGCAAAGTATACGTTTGTATTGGGTCAGTGGTATATACAGGGACATATGTGGCGGTAAACGGAGAAAGAAAAGCACATGGAAAAGAGGCTCACAGTGCATAGGGACTGGCCCAGCCTCTCTTCTCTGTGGACTGAAAGCTTTATCACCTGCAAGAAATTGAGGCTGCATCAGCAACTTGATAGTCACCGGGGACCCAAGAGCAAGTCTCCCTCACTGCACTATGAGGAGGGAATTGGAGAAGGTACTAGAGGCCTGTTCTAGAAGAGAAAGCAAACGTTTTCTTTATTTGCCAAGGTTAGAGGGCTGAGACTGCAAAGTCGAACCCGTAAGCTTGACTGAGTGCCAGACAGTAATTCTCAACCATATCATTCAAGAGATGGTTTGTGAATCTCTAGAAAAGAAAGCAGTGCGCACCAACAACCCAAACCATTCTGACTTTATCAAGAGCGGCTCATGGCTGACTGAAGTTATCCTCACTGATAAGGTAAAAATAAGGAGAAAGCTCCATGATGTAGTTTTACTAGATTTCAGCAAAATGTATGAAACTCTGTCTCAAGTTATTCTGGTGGAGGAGAGGGTGAGCTGTGTGCTTGTTAGATTCAGACTTCTTGCCTGGAGTGTCTCACTGTCAACTTGAAAGAACTTTAGTAGTATGGTGTGGTGATCTCTGCTTGGCCTTGTGCTGTTAAGGATTGTTTTCGATGACTTATTTAAAAGACCCCACGTCTGCAGAGGACACAAAGCTAGAAGGCCTATCTACCTGCCATATAATGTCTGGATGGCAGACTTGGGATATGGTCTGTCCATAGTCTATGGGCTATCAGAGTCATTGAATCAGTAACTGACATTTCTATGGTACTTGAAAGTTTACAAAAAAGCTTCGACTCATTCGAGGTCCGTCCTATGGATCATGTTAGCCTCCTCTTAAAGAGGAGGATGCCAAAGCTAGGACAGAATAGATGACTTGCTCATGGTCGTGGCTGGGAATTATCAAAGGAGAGCAGAGTGCCCACCTCTCCCTGGCTTACGGTCTTTAATGAAGGCTAAGTCACCTCCCCTTTTGGGGCCATCTTTCCAGCCCAACCGAGCCATCATGCACATGTAGTGGCCACAGATGTAATTCACATTATTTCCATACATTGCTAAGGTTTGTAGCAAAATCTTTAGAGCTGACGTTTTCCACTTGGGTTCTATGACCTTGCTTTTAAAAAGCATTTCAAAAACATTTTTGATATACTTAGTTTCCTTTGAAATAGATATACTTTCTTTTATGCAGTTGAGAACCTAATTCCTAGAAAGGGGCCCTAGGCTTCACCGGCCCAGTACATGGCAGCTTGATGATGAAATCCTCACCTGTTTGCAGACTGTCCTTGTCTTGAATAGTAAATGTTTGCACTGGGTCAGTGGTAAAGAAAGGTACATATGTGGCTATAAAAAGAGACAAAGAAGGAAAAGCATATGGGAAAGATACTCACATTGTAGGGGAGTGACAGTCTCCCTCGCACTACAGGGAGCAAAAGCCTAATCCCACAATGGAAACGGAGGCTTGTAGCCTTGGATTTGGCGTCACCTTGATGGTCCCTGGCTCATTAGTCTCTTGCGTAGAGGTGTCAGAGGAGAGAAATGGGTTGGCAGAGACATCCACTGTGAAGCACGATTCCCCAGACCAAAACAGAAACTCCAGCTTCCAGGGTCAGACTCCAGATAAGCCAAATACCAAAGCTGTGTGTCGGAACACAATTTCCTTTATCCTGCTTGGATGCTGGGGCCTGTGAAGATGACCCTGAGAGCTCTCATTTCCCTGGTGCTTGAAAGTCTGCCAAGGCTCTCCTCATCATCACAATTTTGGACCCTGAATTCTTGGGCCTAAAGCTTCCACGCTTTGTGTTTGGTGCCTTCCTGCAACTGAGTGAGGGAAGCATCACCAGTTTGATCATCCCCATTACAGAGTTGAAGAAATGGAGACTCAGGGCTTAAGTCACTTTTCCAGGATCACACCCGAGACTATCCCCAAACCCAGCACTTTATCCATTGTATTTGACTCCTCCTTCAATAACCCCTCACAGTCTTGATCAGGTCTCCTCTGTATAGAAGTGCATCTTTCTATTCCACTTAGAGAGCACCAGTATACACCTTCCTGGAGCCACGACACCGGTGTTCCTAACAGGTACTTTGTTGCTAGAAGGGCACGAGACTAAGTGATGTTGACTTTGGGCTTTCCCACAGATAAAGAGCTGGCCTTGGGTTCACATCTTCCTTCTGACCCATACTGGCATCATTACCCTGGGCTTGTCATTAAAGCTCTCAGCACTCTAGGCAACCCTAAATGGTTTCAAGGAAATTTCCTTGCCTGGCAGTTACCTATTCCAATGAGATCACAGGACCCATCTCTCTCCCTCATAATTCCAAGTTCCCTATTTTATCAAAGAGAACAATAGGATCCCGAGGGCCTCAGTGATAGTTTCTTGGAGATTTTAGCAGATCTCACACATCTACTCGGCCTCTCAGATGCTGGCACATCTGGCATATGTGATGCTCATCTCTCCAGGCAGCCCCACGTCACCAGCTGGCGGCTAGATGGTTTCGCCCAGCTATTCCACAAACAGAGGAAACTCGGCAAAACACTTCTTTCCTTTCTCCTAACTTCCCTTTGTTTTTTGAAGAAAGCACCATCCTCTCAGGCATCCAGGCTTCTACCTTTGGAGACATCCTCAACTCCTAGTCTTCCTTCACTTCCCACATCCAATGGGTTGTCATCAATTCTTCCTCCTCCTCCTCAGCTTGTCTGCTCTCTGTCACGTTTTGACTTGAGCCTTCATCACCTCTCACCTGACCTATCGCACTAGCTTCCTAAAAGGTCTCGCCTCCCTCAGTGTCTTCTCTCTAAACTGTCCTCCACAAAGTTGCCCAGTTGATTTGGAAAAGTGCATCTTTCCATTTTTCAAGGAAATTCAGAGTCTCTTTCCTACCTTGTGGGAAAAATACAAATTCCTTATTTGGGCATCTGAAGCTCTTCCAAATCTGGCTCTAGTATCTCTTTGCAGACCAATTTCACCTTATGGTCAGTTCTTGCTTAATAAATATGGACCGTTCTCGCACATCTCTCCTTCCCCTCGAGGGCCCCGTGGTGGACCTATCCCTCTATGGCCCCTTGGCTTGGAACTGCTGGGAGTCAGAGCAGGAGTCAAATCTGCATTATCTAAAAAGCAAGTCCACTTCCGGTTAAGATGGCGGAGAGGAGGCTCACAGTTGCATAAGCTCTGCGCTTTCTCTCACTATCCACTTCATTACAAGCCTCTGAATCAATGCTTGACTGAAAAAAACCCACAAATAGTTACCAAGAGAAGCCATCCTTGAGATCCGCCAAGAAAGGTCTGTCTTTACTGGAGGGCTGGGGCGGTTTTAGATCGGGTGCAGGCGGCGGGCAGCGGCAGTGAGGGCACAGGAGCAGACTGGAGAGGGGGTGGGGAGTGATCGTAGCCGTCTCTGCGGGAGAGCTTCGCTACAGGCTTGGAACCTGCAGCAAGTCAGCAGCCCAGCAGAGAAGCTAAAAACACCGGGGCTGAAGAACACAACCCCAAACAGCTGGAGTCTCTCAGGACCTGGCCACCCCCCCCTTCCCCCCCCTCAGTGACTCAGCACACTTTGGGATCTCAGAGCGCAGGCGCAGCACAGTCCTGCTAGTGCCTCACTGCTGCCCCCTGCAGTCTGTAGAGGAAGCTCGATAACACACCCAGCCCCTCCCCCAAAGAAAGACTCCAGCTTTTTCTGTTTTTCTTTGGTAGTTTGTCTCTGATTATTAGACAGAATGAGCAAGAAGCTGAAGAGGACTTTAACCCTTGACAGCTTCTACACAGATAGAGAGCAGACTCTAAATCCTGAGGAGACTAAAAACAGGCAGTCCCCAGGTGATTCCCCAAAGGAGGAGATCGTCTGTTCCTCAGCACAGATGAACCTCACAGAAGTGATTAAAAAGGCTCTCACAAGGGAGCTAGAAGAAAAATGGAGAAAGCAGAGTGAGGCTTGGCAAAAGGAGAAGGAAGCTTGGGAAAAGGAGAAGGAGGCTTGGCAAAAGAGCCTGGAGAAGTCAGTTAAAGAGAGAGTGGATAAAGAAGTAAAATCCTTGAAAAATAGGATTAGTGAACTGGAAACAGAAAACAGCTCTCTAAAAAACAAAATTGGCGAAATGGAAAAAAATTCCACAGAACAAAAGAACTCAATTGGACAATTAGAGAAAGATTTTAAAAAAGTGAGTGAAGAGAATACTTCACTGAAAATCAGAATTGAACAAGTGGAATTGAATGACTCGAGGAGACAAGAAGAATCAGTCAAGCAAATCCAAAAAAATCAAACAATGGAGAAAAATGTGAAATACCTTCTGGGGAAGACAACAGACCTGGAAAACAGATCCAGGAGAGACAATCTGAGAATCATTGGACTCCCAGAAAAACATGATGAAAAAAAGAGCCTGGACACTGTCTTCCAGAAATTATCAAAGAGAACTGCCCAGAAGTCATAGGAACAGAGGAAAAAATAAACATTGAAAGGATTCATCGATCACCCACTGAAAGGGATCCTAAAATCAAAACACCAAGGAATATAGTGGCCAAATGCCAGAACCCTCAGATGAAAGAAAAAATATTGCAAGCGGCTAGAAAAACCCAATTCAAGTATCAAGGAGCCACAATAAGGATCACCCAGGATCTGGCAGCATCCACATTAAAAGATCGAAGGGCCTGGAATATGATATTCCGAAAGGCTAAGGAACTTGGTATGCAACCAAAAATAACTTACCCAGCGAGAATGAGCATCTTTTTCCAGGGAAGAAGATGGACATTCAACGAAGTAAGCGAATTTCATCTATTTCTGATGAAAAAACCAGAACTTAACAAAAAGTTTGATCTACAAATATAGAACTCAAGAGAAATCTAAAAAGGTAAAGATTAATCTTGGGAACTATATTTTGACTATATAGATGTATAAAGAATACATGTATACCTTGTTCTAGAAATTGATGTGGAAAGGACATTGTACCAGAAAAAGGGTAAAGTGGGGGTAGTACATCTCATGAAGAGGCATAGGAAACCTATTATATCTGAGAGAAAGAATGGAGGGGGATGAATATAGTGGGTATCTTACTGCCTTCAGAATTGGCTTTAAGTGAAAAATCTTAAGACATATTCAATCTATGGTGAAACTTCTCCCATCTCATTGAAAAGTGAGAAGGGAAAAGTGGAAAGGGAAGGAATAAGCTAAGCGGAAGGGAATACGGGAACTGGGAGGGAAAGGGGTAAGATAGGGGGAGGAACTCTAAGGCGGGGGGAGGGACACTAAAAAGGGAGGGCTGTGAGAAGCAAGGGGTGCTCACAAGCTTAATACTTGGAAGGGGGGAAAGGGGAAAGAAGGGAGGAAAGCATAAACCGGGTTAACAAGATGGCAAGTAATACAGAATTGGTCATTCTAACCATAAACGTGAACGGGGTAAACTCCCCCATAAAGAGGAAGCGGTTAGCAGAATGGATTAAAAGCCAGAATCCTACAATATGTTGTTTACAGGAAACACACCTGAAGCGGGGAGATACATGCAGGTTAAAGGTAAAAGGTTGGAGCAAAATCTACTATGCTTCAGGTGAAGTCAAAAAAGCAGGGGTAGCCATCCTGATCTCAGATCAAGCTAAAGCAAAAATTGACCTAATTAAAAGAGATAAGGAAGGACACTATATCTTGCTAAAGGGTAGCATGGATAATGAAGCACTATCTATATTAAACATATATGCACCAAGTGGGGTAGCATCTAAATTCTTAAAAGAGAAACTAAGAGAGCTGCAAGAAGAAATAGACAGTAAAACTATAATAGTGGGAGATCTTAACCTTGCACTCTCAGAATTAGATAAATCAAACCACAAAATAAATAAGAAAGAAGTCAAAGAGGTAAATAGAATACTAGAAAAGTTAGATATGATAGATCTCTGGAGAAAATGTAATGGAGACAGAAAGGAATACACTTTCTTTTCAGCAGTTCATGGAACCTATACAAAAATTGACCATATATTAGGACATAAAAACCTCAAACTCAAATGTAGTAAGGCAGAAATAGTAAATGCATCCTTTTCAGACCACGATGCAATGAAAATTACATTCAACAAAAAAGCAGGGGGAAGTAGACCAAAAAATAATTGGAAACTAAATAATCTCATACTAAAGAATGATTGGGTGAAACAGCAAATCATAGACATAATTAATAACTTCACCCAAGAAAACGATAATAATGAGACATCATACCAAAATGTATGGGATGCAGCCAAAGCGGTAATAAGGGGAAATTTCATATCTCTAGAGGCCTATTTGTATAAAATAGAGAAAGAGAAGGTCAATGAATTGGGTTTGCAATTAAAAATGCTAGAAAAGGAACAAATTAAAAACCCCCAGTCAAACACTAAACTTGAAATTCTAAAAGTAAAAGGTGAGATCAATAAAATTGAAAGTAAAAAAACTATTGAATTGATTAATAAAACTAAGAGTTGGTTCTATGAAAAAACCAACAAAATAGACAAACCCTTAGTAAATCTGATTAAAAAAAGGAAAGAGGAAAATCAAATTGTTAGTCTTAAAAATGAAAAGGGAGAACTCACCACTAACGAAGAGGAAATTAGAGCAATAATTAGGAGTTACTTTGCCCAACTTTATGCCAATAAATTCGACAACTTAAATGAAATAGAAAAATACCTCCAAAAATACAGCTTGCCCAAACTAACAGAGGAAGAAGTAAATATCCTAAACAGTCCCATCTCAGAAAAAGAAATAGAACAAACTATCAATCAACTCCCTAAGAAAAAATCCCCAGGACCAGATGGATTTACATGTGAATTCTACCAAACATTTAAAGAACAATTAACTCCAATGTTATATAAACTATTTGAAAAAATAGGGATTGAAGGAGTCCTACCAAACTCCTTTTATGACACAGATATGGTACTGATACCTAAACCAGGTAGGCTGAAAACAGAGAAAGAAAATTATAGACCAATCTCCCTAATGAATATTGATGCTAAAATCTTAAATAAAATATTAGCAAAAAGATTACAGAAAATTGTCACCAGGATAATACACTATGACCAAGTAGGATTTATACCAGGAATGCAGGGCTGGTTCAATATTAGGAAAACTATTAGCATAATTGACTATATCAATAACCAAACAAACAAAAACCACATGATCATCTCAATAGATGCAGAAAAAGCATTTGATAAAATCCAACATCCATTCCTAATAAAAACACTTGAGAGCATAGGAATAAATGGACTTTTCCTTAAAATAGTCAGGAGCATATATTTAAAACCATCAGTAAGCATCATATGCAATGGGGAAAAACTGGAACCTTTCCCAGTAAGATCTGGAGTGAAGCAAGGTTGCCCACTATCACCATTATTATTTAATATCGTATTAGAAACACTAGCCTCGGCAATAAGAGTCGAGAAAGATATAAAAGGAATTAGAGTAGGCAATGAGGAAACCAAACTATCACTCTTTGCAGATGATATGATGGTATACCTAGAGAACCCCAGAGATTCTACCAAAAAGCTATTGGAAATAATTCATAATTTTAGCAAAGTAGCTGGCTACAAAATAAATCCCCATAAATCCTCAGCATTTTTATACATCACCAACAAAACCCAACAGCAAGAGATACAAAGAGAAATTCCATTCAGAATAACTGTTGATACCATAAAATATTTGGGAATCTATCTACCAAAGGAAAGTCAGGAATTATATGAGCAAAATTATAAAAAAGTCTCCACACAAATAAAGTCAGACTTAAATAATTGGAAAAATATTAAGTGCTCTTGGATCGGCCGAGCGAACATAATAAAGATGACAATACTCCCTAAACTAATCTATTTATTTAGTGCTATACCAATCAGACTTCCAAGAAAATATTTTATTGATCTAGAAAAAATAACAACAAAATTCATATGGAACAATAAAAAGTCGAGAATCTCAAGGGAATTAATGAAAAAAAAATCAAATGAAGGTGGCCTAGCTGTACCTGATCTAAAATTATATTATAAAGCAGCAGTCACCAAAACCATTTGGTATTGGCTAAGAAATAGATTAGTGGATCAGTGGAAAAGGCTAGGCTCACAAGACAGAATAGTCAATTATAGCAATCTAGTGTTTGACAAACCCAAAGCCCCTAACTTCTGGGAAAAGAATTCATTATTTGATAAAAACTGCTGGGATAATTGGAAATTAGTATGGCAGAAATTAGGCATGGACCCACACTTAACACCATATACCAAGATAAGATCAAAATGGGTCTATGACCTAGGCATAAAGAACGAGACTATAAATAAATTAGAGGAACATAGAATAGTTTATCTCTCAGACTTGTGGAGGAGAAAGAAATTTGTGACCAAAGATGAACTAGAGACCATTACTGATCACAGAATAGAAAATTTCGATTACATCAAATTAAAAAGCCTTTGTACAAATAAAACTAATGCAAACAAGATTAGAAGGGAAGCAACAAACTGGGAAAACATTTTCACAGTTAAAGGTTCTGATAAAGGCCTCATTTCCAAAATATATAGAGAACTGACTCAAATTTATAAGAAATCAAGCCATTCTCCAATTGATAAATGGTCAAAGGATATGAACAGACAATTTTCAGAGGATGAGATTGAAACTATTACCACTCATATGAAAGAGTGTTCCAAATCATTATTGATCAGAGAAATGCAAATTAAGACAACTCTGAGATACCACTACACACCTGTCAGATTGGCTAAGATGACAGGAAAAAATAATGATGAATGTTGGAGGGGATGCGGGAAAACTGGGACACTAATGCATTGTTGGTGGAGTTGTGAACGAATCCAACCATTCTGGAGAGCAATCTGGAATTATGCCCAAAAAATTATCAAATTGTGCATACCCTTTGATCCAGCAGTGTTTCTATTGGGCTTATATCCCAAAGAAATACTAAAGAAGGGAAAGGGACCTGTATGTGCCAAAATGTTTGTAGCAGCCCTGTTTGTAGTGGCTAGAAACTGGAAAATGAATGGATGCCCATCAATTGGAGAATGGCTGGGTAAATTGTGGTATATGAATGTTATGGAATATTATTGTTCTGTAAGAAATGACCAGCAGGATGAATACAGAGAGGACTGGCGAGACTTACATGAACTGATGCTAAGTGAAATGAGCAGAACCAGGAGATCATTATACACTTCGACAACGATATTGTATGAGGACATATTTTGATGGAAGTGGATTTCTTTGACAAAGAGACCTGAGTTTCAATTGATAAATGATGGACAAAAGCAGCTACCCCCAAAGAAAGAACACTGGGAAACGAATGTAAACTATCTGCATTTTTGTTTTTCTTCCCGGATTATTTATACCTTCTGAACCCAATTCTCCCTACGCAACAAGAGAACTGTTCGGTTCTGCAAACATATATTGTATCTAGGATATACTGCAACATATCCAACATATAAAGGACTGCTTGCCATCTAGGGGAGGGGGTGGAGGGAGGGAGGGGGGAAAAAAATCGGAACAGAAACGAGTGTCAATATAATGTAATTATTAAATAAAAAATTTAAAAAATAAAAAAAAAATAAAAAATAAAAAAAATAAAAAGCAAGTCCTCCCCCTCCTGCCCTCTGCTTTGTGCCCAGTAGACATGACCTTTTCATCTTTTATCTATCTCCATGCCTTTTGCATAAGCTGTCCCTCATGGGTGCTGCTTATAAAAAAGGCCTTCCTTGAGTGCATCCTGAGATCTCTGTGTGTTTATTTTACATATGTTTTGTATGTGCCTCCATGTTTCCATTTCTGCACATGGAACATAGCACATAGCAGACGCTCGGATGGTTACTGAATTGAATGTGATTATTTTGCCCACAGTCGTACAGCTAATTAATGTTGGAGTTGAGAGCAGAACACGAGTTTTCTAGAATCCAGGTTCAGTATTTTAGCCACATTCTGCCTCACCAATAAGAAGGGGGGATCTGAGTGAAAAGTCTTTCTGGCCATCATGCTATACTCTGCAGATTGTGGCTCCCAAATACAGCTGGACCACAAAACAAAACCTATAGAGAGAAAACAGACAATTGCATTTGCATTCTAAAGATAAACTCACCCACGCTCTGATTGTCTTTGCCTTGATAAGGTTGGATTTCCATCGTGCTGAAGGAATTTACAGGTGCTGTGGCACCTGGGCCTAGGGAAAAGAAAGAGACCCATAAGCCAAAGGACGTCTTTGGGGTGGAGCCTGTTCCCCATCAGGAGTGGCAGAATCTGGGGGCGTGTCCTTTTTTCAGATGATATGAACTCAGGGCTTTTCACCACAGGCCAGATTTCAAGTATGTTTTCCAGGGACCCGGAGGGTCTGGCGATCAAAGAGCTGGCTTTTTACAGCTGCTCTTTAAGGTTGGCAGAGAGTATCCTGTAGGTCACCTCATCTGAGCCTCACGACCCACTTGGGAGATAGTGATTTACGGGCATTATCCCCATTTTATAGATCAGCAAAGGGAGGCAAAAAGGTAAAAGTATCATCATGTGACTAGGTAAGCTTCCCAGGCTGAGTTCCAACTCACGTCTTCCTGCGTATGAGGCCAACGCTTCATCTGCTATGCCAGACTGCCACCCTGAGGTCATTTTCTGGACAGAAAAACCTGTTGGTCAGGTTGCTTTCGGCAGATGAAATTGTGTACGTGTACTTGGATAACAGGACGGCCAGGTGGTGCCGTAGTATATGGAGCTCCGGGCTTAAAATTGAGAAGACTTATCTTTCTGAGTTCAAATCTGACTTCAGACTTATTAGCTGTTTGACGTCACTGTCTGCCTCAGTTTCCTCATCTGTAAAAATGAGCTGGAGAAGGAAATGCCTAGCCACTCGAGTATCTTTGCTAAGAAAACCCCAAATGGGATCCTGACGAGTTGGCCGTGACTGAACGGACTGAACAAATGATGACAGTTGTCATCCTCAAAGGGTGATCCAGAGATCTTCAAAGTATCTGTATTGTAACAAGTTGGAAATTTCACTGGCTGAGGTTTCCGTTATCCATGCTAATGTGGGGAAGATCTCTTAGCCTCAGGGAACCCAGCCAAACTGACATCGAGAGGACTAGGATCTAGTGAGGAATTCAGCTGCTGGGAATGGAGTGAGCTTTCCTAGAGATTAAGGTAGGACTCGCCTAGCACTCCAGCTACTTCAGTACCTGGCTGCCCCCAAAAATGAGGGGAGTGGTTATTGTCATGTAGGAATTCTTGAGTCCTTGTGATCCACTTTGGGGTTTTCTCAACATAGATCCTGGCATGGTTTACCATTTCCTTCTTCAGCTCATTTTACAGAAGAGGAAACTAAGGCAGACAGAATGAAGTGATGTGGCCTGGGTCACACAGCTACTGAGCGTAGGTCAGCTTTGAAAACCTTCCTGACTCCAGGCCCTTCACTCTATCCAGTGCAGGGCCACCTAAATGTCCAGTATATGGATCCATATTCTTATGAATCCCAATGGCAAATGAGGAGAGACTATGGAGTGCCGGTGTTGTTCTCAGGCTTGCCAAAGCTTTTGTGCTAAGGGACTTTTCTAGCAAAGATGTCTGTCTTCCAAGGCCTCAAAGCCTGTGCAACCTGACCTAGAATCGTAGGTAATATGTGCATTTCTGCAATAATGTCAGGTTTAATGTGAGGAAAGGGGTCAAGTGCATGCAGAAGTGAAATTAAAGTTCACAGCTGTGGACTTGCAGGTCTCAACAGATGAACTCACTTTTTAGGCAAATTTATGAAGCCTCAACCTTTCTCTGCTTCCCAATGCTGTCCCAAAGAGGCCTGGGACAGGGCTGCAGAAGGAAATGCCACAGGACAGGCCGGAAGCTATCTGTGATCTTTGAAAATATTTCCTTTGGCCTACCTGATGGATTTTTGCCAGATTTTTCCCCCCACTGCCACAGGAAAATTTATAAGGCTCTTGCCATGTAAAAGCAGGCTGTGGTTTTAGAAAAAACCTCAGCTTTGGGAATACTTTTAGACACATGGTCAGATCCATTAACAGCTGTCAAACAAAGAGAACGATGGACACCAACACGGCAACCTGCCATAACAGGGAAAGCATTAAACAAAAAGCCAAGATGGAGATGTTGGAGTGCCAGGCTTAGGTGCACTACTTACTGGCTGTTCTTTGGGCAAGTAATTGAGGCCCCTGGCCCTCAGTTTTCTCATCTCTGAAGTGTGGAGGGCTACAAAAGGCATCTAACACACAGCCTGTGAAGGCACGCGGTCCACCGCACTCTCAAGTATGGCAGAATCAGATCAAAAGGTAATCGGGAAATATTTAACAAAATACAAATACAAGGAAATGTAGGTGGTTTGCTAAGTAAATATTGGGTCCTGGGATCCTTCAATAACCTTTCTAAGCCTTAAAGCTCTACATAAACGGCAAACCCCAAGCATGTTGCCATCTACCCTGCTGCCACGTGAAGGAAGCTGCTTCCCCATCTCGCCCCTTGTAACATGTTGTTATAGAAATGGGTAATGAAATCAGCACTAAAGACCCTTGAGCTAGACGTGTAGTTCCAGCACCTAGCACGTGCCTGGCATGCACGCCAACTGTTCAGAATTCAGTATGGTGAAAAGACCATAAGCTCTCTGTGCACTGTCACTGAGCGCTCTCGACATCCAACAAACAAAATGTGACGGCCATCGTGACACCTGACCGCTGAATGCGGAACACCCGTAGAGCGGATAGCCCTTGTCTGGTCTAAACAGTGGCATCCTTTTCCCATCCACCCGCATTCATTCCAACATAAAACCTTCCGAGGTCTCAGAAGCCCAGAGAACACCTACCTGAACGGCAAGCCAGGTCAAGGAATTTTTATTCCCAACTGCTCCTTTAGACTGCAGCGGGCTCTGAAAAAGATGAAGGGGTGGAGCAGAAAATATGAGTTTCCAATTAAATATAACGACTGCTGAAATGTTCCTCCTCCCTGGTTTTCCAGGTGAGGAAACTCCCTTTACCTATGCCAATTAGCATTGTGCTCTTGTGCTCCAGGTCACACAAAGGCTAAGTAGCTGAACTAGAACTCCAAGCCATACTTTCTGATGTCAAGTCCAATGCTCTTAAGCTCTCTACCACACTGCCATCCATGCTCCTTCCTGCAAAGGGAACTGAGGTCTCTTAAAGGGCACACATTATCAGAAGGTATCTGAGAGGTCACGTAGTCCAACTTCCTTACTTTAAAAATAAAGAAACCGAGGCCCTGAAGTGTTAAGGAAACTGAATAAGTCACAGAAGCATCAGGTAATAGAACTGGGAGATTCGAACCGGGGGCTTCTGGTTCCAAAGACTTCTACTATACCATAAGTGCAGTGACTTATGAAAGAAAAAGACAGTTTGGGCCAAAGACTGTGGTAGTGAGTCAACTGATAGACGTAGAATCGGAGGTGGGGAGGCAGATGAAAAACTTCTCCTCTGAGTTTCCAGGCACTAGTTCCGAAGGCAGACGATGCCCTAGAGTTTATCTTCCAGGGGAGGAAAAGAACAATCTAGAAGGGATCTCAGGCCCCAGAGCCCTCATTAACATTGAAGGCTGGAGAATTAGATTTGATTTCTCTCCATGTTTGGCCACAGAGCAGATGGCATCAGTGCTAGAGGGCTGCCTGTGGTCAGGGAGATCTAGGCCCCAGTCCTACGTCTGATCGTCTGGCTTTGTGAGGAGAGGGAATTAAGCATTTGTTCGTCACCAATTATGTGCCAGCCATTGTGCTGGGCAGTGATGGGTGCTTTTGTACTTGAGGAAAGAGACCAACACATGTTCCGTGATTTGCCTAGGATCACCCAGCCATAAAGTGTCAGAGGCCAGTTTTGAGTTCAAGGTTTCCATACTCGAGGCCCAGCATTCTGGCCACTGCCTGCCACGGGCCTCCTGGTGGCTCTAGATGTAACCCCTTGATGTACCCAGACAACTCTCATTTGGAGACCGGTAGAAGGCCCTCGGTTGCCTACCTGTGTTGGTGAAGGGTGATTTTTAATCTGGACTTTGCTAGGTGGACGAGATCCCGGTTTAGGATAAAACAAAGAGCATCTTGACACCAGGTGGTCCTCCCATAGTCTGGCAGTTCACCAAATACTTCCCCATAGGGTGGGGGTGGAGACAGTGTTTGAAATTAACCAATCGGGAGCAATGAGAGGCCCTACCACCAATGAAAGGCAAGTTATGATTTTGTCTCCCGGCCATAAAACCACAGAATGACCTTTCCTGGACTTCCCGTGTCCTGTTTATATGATGCCAAAACTTGGGCACGGTGGCCATCGCAATGAGCTGGTTTGTTCTGTTTTGTTTTGAATCTAGACTGTAGACATTTTAATTTAGTGTCTGGCAACTTCTTAAAATTTTGGCAAAGAAGCCAATGTAATTGTTTTCGTTTGTCACGAAATGCTTTAAAAACCATTGTTTGGAGAAGGGATCCAGAGGCTTTCCCGGTGGGCCAGAGGGGTCCGAGACACACAAAAGATTGAGAAGCCCCAAACAAACTTGCTAACCATTCTCGGCACAGGCTTGGCATTGGGGTGTCCTGCTCTATCACTAGCTTTGCCTCTTAGTGTTTCTTTTTACATAGAATCAGGTTACCAGGTTACCAGACAAGATGATCTTTCAAAAGATCCTCTCCAGCTGGATATCTATAATTCTCTGGAGACAGTCTTTTTAAAAGTAGAAATTCTCTGTGTTGGCATTCAAGACCCTTCACAATTTAGCTCCACAATACTTCCCTCCCTTGTGTGTACTCTCACTCTTCTCAGTCCCTCAGGCTAAACTTCTGGCTGGGCTGGGCTGTCCTTCGTTTCTCGTTCCTGTCCAGCCCTCTCCGAGCTATACTTTGAGGCATTTGTTTGTCCATTTAATCACTCAGTCCAGCACTGCGAGAGCCCCTGAGCACCCTTTTGGTTCCAGACACCATGCTAGGTGCTTAAATAGTCTTTATTCTCTAGGAGTTTGTATCCTACTGAAAGGTATGTGGGAAATCATAAAGAAATCCAAATCATGTTATAAGAGCGGGGTTGCTAACTAGGGGGAATTGGTGAAGGCTTCCCTTAGAGAGTGTCAGCTGAGCTAAACCTTGAAGGAAACTAAGGATTCTAAGAGGCCAAAGTGGAAGTGTGGGGTACAACTTTTGCAGGGGCATAAGGGTGGGAGAGAAGCTATCCCAAAGTATACATGGGAAATGGACTATAAAGTGAATGGGGTAAGTAATTACATCCTTGAACCTAGAATATCTTTCTTCCCTTCCCTCTCCCTCTGTGGTTACCCATTAGAAGCCATCCCCGCCCCCCAAGAAAAAGAAAAAGCAAAAAACTCCCCATCACCAACAAAGGTTCCCACTTCTACATGAAGCCTTTCTTATCCCTATCCCTAAAATAACTTTTTTGCAGGCGTGTTTTTTCTCTTGACATTTTGCCTGGCCATCTTTATTATATTTACTTCCCTCTGCCTTTGATGGTGGTTATTTGTAAACTTGTCTCTCTCCCTCCCACCCAAACACCTCCCCCCACCCATTAGACCGTAAGCTTCTTAAGAATCCATGCAAGTTGGGTTTTGTCTGGAGCCGATAGATTCTAATGAATTCCTACATCAAATATTTCCTCAATGTCTACCAGCAAGCGTTAATTCTCTAGGCCACCCTTAGATTAGGAGCTAGAGAGGAGATACAATAGCAGAAGGAGCTTCCTCATTCATGGCAATTCCCTCTCCCCTAGAAATCACTGGTCCAATTGTTGTTCCCATCCTTCAGGTGGAGTAAAAATGGTACTTCCCGAATCTCCGTTGTGGGTGGTGTGAGACGCAATGGTCTCACGAGGAGGTCTGAGTCCCTTCAACTGAAGGTTACCCTTCTCCCAAAGCTCAGAGCCGATAAAAGGAGAAAGACAGGAGGAAACAGAGAGAAACAGTGGACACAGTGAAGGGAGGCCGGACTTTACTTACCTGAGCAAGTCTCACCAGCCCCTTCAGCAACAAAGTGACAGTGTTGGAACTCCACGGTCCCTCAGGTCGCTTCTGCTTTTAGATCTGTGACCCTGGGAAAGGTTCACATCAGAGAACCAAAACAACAAGCTGAAGTAACAATCCTGGAAAAAGACCGGGCCTCGTTGTTTTGACTACAGCCAAGGGAACAAGCTTCAGTGCCTCTTAAGGAAGGCCATGGCGGAGGGGTAGGGTGAGGCAGGATGAAGAATTGTGTGTCATCAGTAGGGAAAGGTAGAAAGGCCAACCCGGAAAGAGAAGGCTTTTCCCCTTCTGCTCCCTGTCCTCCGGAGGGGGCGCTTGGCTTACTGTCCCCAGCAGGGATCCTCGCTGCCTTTCCCTAGAAGCCTCCTCCCTGCCTCGGGCAGTTCCCTTCCTCCTCCCTCCCTCCTGCCCCTGCCCCTGCTGGGCCTGGGGCTTCACCTGGAGTTCTATGGAAAGGGCCTTGTCCTGCAGGGATCTGAGGGACCTTCAGCAGCACAGCAAGGAAAAGGCATCTGAAGAGCATCCCAAGAGAAAACCATGACAGCCAAGACTGGCTAATCAGGCCTCCCCTGGTGAGCTGGGCCTTGTAAGAAGGGCTTTTGAAATGTTCTCTCATTTTTCTCTTCAAAATAACGCGGGTAGGTAGGCCCGACTCTTTCTCCTCTGTGACCTGGCCTACCCCCTCATTCTCAAAGGAGGAAAACAAGGCCAGAGAGAGGAAGATGCATCTATAAAACCAGCCAGTTAGTGGTAGAGCCAGGATTCAAAATCAGGGTCTCCCGAAATCCAATCCCCGCATTACTGGGCTCTCTGGTATTAAAATTCACAGTTTGCAAAGCACATTGCCTCATCTCCACCTCACTGTGAATCTGTACCATAGCTACTATTCTTTCTCATCACCATTTTGCAGATGAAGAAACTGAGAGGCCCAGGGAGAGGTAAGTGACTAGCAGAAGCAGTGCCCTGTGCCTTTCTCAGATATCGAATAGCCTTGGCAAGTCGCAAAATCTCTCAGCCTCCATTCCCTCATCTCTGAAATAAGGATTCAAAATACTGCCTACCTTGCACAGTTCTTGTAGGATAAAATGATAAGATAGACAGAAAGCACTTTGGAAACTTGACAACCCCATCGTGAGCTGCTATCATTTCTTAAGATCACCTGTACCTGAGATCTGAACCCAAGTCCACCAAATTCAAATCCAAAATACTTATTATCATTTATAGGTTTTAGCATGAAATAATAGAAGAGTGTTATGCAGGGGAAAAATGAAAAGGAAATAGCAGGGGGAAAATGAAAAGGAAATAACAGGATAAAAGATGGAAAAACCTTACAAAAATAGTGAACACCCTGAAAAATTAGGTAGGAGCAATAAGAATTCAGTAACTCCATGAGACACCAAAAATATTAAAATGATGTCAAAGATCCCAAAAATTTAAAGAAAGATATAAGGTGTGAGACTTCCTGTTAGAAAGAACTGACTGAGAAAACAAATACGAGAGACATCATCTAAGAATCACCACCTACACAAAACACATGACAAAAAAGGTCTTTTCCATATTTCAAAGAATCCCCGATAAAAAGTGCCCAAGCCTATTAGAACTAGAGGACAAAGTGAAAACATATAGAGTGCACTGCTTACCTTCTAAAAGAAACTCCGGATTGAAAAGAATCAGGGATATTAAAGCCCCCGAACCAGAGCTTCCAATTTAAAACAAAACAAGACATTCCATACCAAAAGCAGCTATGAATAAAGAAAGTCACTTACCACAGTCATGATCAGAAAGACTATGCAACAATTACTATAAATGAAGAAGATCAAGGCTTACAGCCAAGACTAACTTGGCTCACAAAGCTGAGTTTAGTCCAACAGGATTAGAAAAATGGACCTCTAATAGAAGAGAGGACTTTGAAACATTTGTTATCAGAAGATCAGGGCTGGATAGAATCCATAAATATAAACCCAGGAGACAAAAAAAACCTGGAAGTAAATTTGCTCTGCTTAATTATACTAATTAGATACATGAGTCAGCTTTTATTGGAAGAGGAGGGAATTGGGGAACTGAGAATAAGAAACAGTGGTAATAATGCAAAAATAAAAATAAAAAAGAAATAAATGTGTCCATGAAACACCCCCCCCAAAAAAATTATAGTTTTAGAAAAGCCAAAATAAATTTAGAAGAGGACGCAGAAAAGGATATAGCATTGGTATAATCTGGTTAAAGTTGATATTTCTTCAAAACAAATTATTTATGATTAGTTCATGATTTGGCATGCAATTTCTCTTTTTCTATCATATTTTATATATGGAAATGTTCATATTTGTAAATAATTGTTAAGTTCATAATAAAATAAGAAATACAATTAGAGGGTTAGACTTCAGATTCTCTGCCAGCTCCAAAAATTCGATGCCATCACAGTAATAGTACAGACAGAAATTATTCATCTGGCTCTCTAGATGCCTCACAAGCCTAACCAGGTTGGCCCATTGTACCTACAACAACTCCAGAAGCAAAAATCACCTCAAAATCCTCTAAAATTAGAGGGGAAAAAGAGAGCTGGGTAAATTTCTCTGCAAAAGGGTCTCGTGGCCAATGTTTGAGGAAGTGATTCATATTTATAAAACCAAGAGCTATTCCCCAGTAGCTAAATGGATAAAGTAAATGAACAGATAATTTTTAAATGTAGAGATCCAAGCTATCAACACTCAGAAGAAAAAAAAATGTTCTAAATCAGTACTAATCAGAGAAATGTAAATTCAAGCAACTCAAGATTTACCTCACCTCCATCACATTGGCAAAGATGATCAAAAAAGGACACTAATTTAATGTTAGATTTTTAGATAACAATTAAATTCATACATTGTAGATCTGAAAATTGGTTCAGGCATTCTGGAGAGCAACTGGGAATTATGCCCCAAAATGATATGTTCCATACCTCTTGACTGAGCAATATCAGTATTAGGCCTATCCTTCAAAGAGATCCAGAAAGAACAACAGGACTTTTATATGCAAGTCATTTGAAACATTTGTTATTTTCATAGTAGGTCATTTTCAATGGCAAGTACCTAGAAACTCAGGACATGCCCATCGATTGTAAAATGTGTGAACAAATGATGATATGTATGTGGTATAGGGTACTACTGTACTGTAAGAAATGATGAAGGAGGCGGTTTCTAAGAAAATTGGGAAAACCTATACGAGCTGATTGTTCACAAAACCTCTAGCAAATCAAGGAAAGTAATTTCTATAACAAGATCATAAAGACAAACAGCTTTCAAACACTGCAGTGATCCATGAGCACTCTACATGTTCCCTACCTCTTGACAGAGAAGTAATGGACTCAGGGAACATAAGACTTTTTTTTTTATTATGGACAATGGGAAATTTGTTTTGCTTGACTTGACATACATTACAAAGGCTTTGTTTTTATTTCTTTTTTTTTCCCTTTCCCCTGGGGAGAGGTAAGAGGGAGTGGAGATAGATAACAGAGATGGAATGAGAGGACAAAAGATTGCTCAGTTCTGTGATGGGCCATTTTCCTTGTATTTTGCTTTTAAATCGTAAAAGTTATTGGTTTTGTGTGGCTTTTCGTAATTTCTTATTGGCAACTAATTGGCTCTTTCCTCTCCATTTTGGAGCTTCCCTTCATTCATACTCATCTCAGCCAGGTTCTGTCTGAAAAGTCTGAGACCTGTAAAAGGCATCCCCCTATGGCCCAGCTGGTGATGGAACTCTAACTTAGCTGGGCTGTTCTCAGACCAAGAGCAATCAGCCCCTTTGGTCATTATGCTTTCCCAGCTTAAGAGAATCCCTCAGAGTTTGTATGGTACTGATATACCTTTGGGAATTTGGGCTAAGCTCTTTGTCCTTTGGGGGCCTCAGAGAAGGCCGTAACTCACTCACAGAGGGTATATTCTTTTCAGTCATCAGCATCCACATGCTAGGGAAAAATAATACTTGGGTGACTCCCCAGAATGGGACAGATTGTCTCCTACATTGTTTCTCATGTGGGCACCGGGAGGGATTTCGCCCTCTCTGTGGGGAGAGAATTCCTAATTCCCAAGGGGAGGCTGACAGAAAAAACATCTCTAAGGGACCTTTCACATAACCAGTTCAATTTATTCATGGACTGGCAGCTGGATTATCTGAGATCAAATGACCGAGGAATGAGAAAATGTGGACAGGTCCCTAGTTTAATCTCCCACCAAACTGAGGTGTAGCATTTAGGCCTGGCATGTAGCCATTCCATGTTGGAATGTCTAACCTCAGTTCATCAGGAGACTCGTTGCATTGTTTAAACCAGGGCTTCTTCAACTGTCACAACTCTTGATCCTCTTTCACCCAAGAAATTTTCAGGCCACCCCACTGGGAGTCACAAGCCACAGTTTAAGAAGCTTCGGTTTAAATATAGCTTTGTTATTAGATCTGTTGCTTTGAACTCTTCTCACAGAATATTGATAAGATTACCCAATTTTCTCATTCATCTGTAAAAGAAATCAAGAAAGGCACTGCCCTTCTTTTTTTCCCCAAGAAAGTATCTGGAATGACAGTGAGAAAACAAATAGATTTGGGGGGGAGATACTCTATTAAAGATCCTGGAAGAAGGATGGATACTTCATGAATTCTGTACCTGCACTTAGCCAATGGTGACTTTTTTTTCCTAAGGCAATTGGGTTTAAGTGACTTGCCCAGGGTCACACAGCTAGGAAGTAGTAAGTGTCTAAGGTTAGATTTGAACTCCGGTCCTCCTGACTTCAGGGCAGATGCTCTATTCACTGAGCCACCTAGCTGATTTTCACAGAAGACCCCGATACCATAAACCTGATAAAATGCCAGAAGCCTTTGCAATGAGGAACCAATGAGCTGAAGTTGAAGTTGCAAGAAAAAGATCATGACTAATTTGGCCTCACTTAATGGACTGCATATGTTGCCTTTAAGCATTTTTAGCTTTCACTATCACTTTTTAGCTTTCTGTCTGACAGCATGATTTCATTTGTAACCATTTGTGGCTGATTTTGTTCCAGCTTCTCGTTTGTCTGGTATGCATTTTTTGTTTTTTCATTTTTAAAATAAAGTTGGATTGATATAATTTTTTTTCACATCCTCTACGTTTTCCTCCAAGTACCCTCATTCCTACCAGGGAGCCATTCTTTATAATGAAAAAAAATTCAGCAAAACTAATCGACATATCTCAAAAGTCTGATGTTACATATAGTGTGCCATACCCATGCCACCATGGGTGGTCTTCCTTTTTATCTCCATTTTCTCCTGTATCCTTTTGTGGGTCCATTTTTCCTTATTACCTCCCAGCCTACTCTGCTGACCCTCAATATGCTGCCGGTCTACCCGTGCATCGCTACTCTAAGCCGTTTCCATTTTGTAGGAATTGTCCAAGCTTTGATTCCACTAGCAATAGGCATTCAAACCCACCTAGATGGCAAGAGGAAGAATCGAAAAACCCAGGAAGAAGAAGAGACTCTATACATTAGTAATTCTTTATGAGGAAATCTGTGGTGATCTTCTTCCCAAAACGCAGCCAGGTGATAAAAGTTCAGATCTTTTATTATCTCCAATATAGCCCGGTTAGCTTAGAGGCCTATCTCTCTGCTTGGTTCCAAGAGCTCTCTCCAAATGTCTTTAAATCCAAAGGTCTGGTCCTTCAGCCTCTGCCTCTGCTTTCTTCAGCCTCCAGCCAGCTCCAGTCTTCATGTCATTCCGGTGAAATCTCGACTTGTAGCGTCTTCCTCTGAAGAACCTCTTCGACTGGCCCATTGGCCTATTTATGCTCCTTCCAGAGAGAGGGATTATGGGTTTTCTCCCATAGTGCTCTCTGGCCCAAAGAGCTTCAAGGGAAATATGAACTCATTGAACTCCAATGAGTAAAGGTGTGAACACAAGCCTTGTATTAATTAGTTCTACTTAGTACCTTGTTTCAGGTTCTGCCCAAAACATCTTCTTGTAAGATTAGATCAACTCTAATTAGTTAACAGTTAGTAAGGATTCCAACAGAAATCCACATGGTAGAAGACATGGGTCTAGCAACTTTGAAATGTTCAATCTTGGAAGTGGGTCTAGAGATGGGCAAGGCCAATATAGCCATTTTACCGAGGGAACAACTGAGGCCCAGGGCAAACTGATGGGCAGCTTACTATTCATGTGACATATCTTCACGTTGGAGATGAGAGTTGCTGCTGCTACTACTACTACTACTACTACTACTACTACTACTACTACTACTACTACTACTACTACTACTTACTACTATTACATCTCCTACTGGGGGAGAGGTGAAGATCATAACAAATTAGTATTAATATTTTAGTCAGAATAATACCATTGTTTTGTTTTAGTCAGAATAATACCAAGTTCCAGAGATATTAAATTAGAACCTGGCATTAGGGCAGATTTAAGGGCATAAATTCTATTCATTATTCAGGTAGGATCTATTTTATAGTAAATGGCTGTTTTGTGGCTTACACATCATGATGTGCTCTTTCCAAATTGATTCAAATTTATTAAATACACTATATGCAGATACCTTGGTGCTAGGGAGGCAAGAATAAAATCAGTTTTCACCCTCTTGTTCTCGATACTTGGGTCAGGAGGATGGGAAGGGAAAGACACAAATAGGTCCATGTGTATTGGAGGAAGGAAGAGAAAATTAAGAATTATGAAGATAGGGAAAGGCCCGAGGTGGCCCCCGAGATGGGACTTGACTAAAGTTTGGGCTGAAGGGAAAAGATGGCATGTGATGTTCTGTGCAGAGACATAAAGGGAGGAAGTAGAAAGCAAAACAGTCTTGGAGGAATAGGAAATATGCAAAGGTGAGTAACGTGAGGCTGTCGGAGCCCCAGGTGGGCAGGGCTTTGAATGTTTGAGGCAGACTGTGCTCTTCTAGAGGCGATGGGCAGCTACTACAGATTTCTGAGTCACCAAGTGACACACATTGGAGCTGAAATAGTTGCTTTGGACAACTGCGTAGAGGATGTACGGGAGAAAGCGAGAGACTAGAAGCAGGAAGCCTGTCTGGGAAACTATTGGTATTGTCCAGATGAGAGATTGGGGGCTTCTATTTCGACGGGAGGTACTGGTGTGAGGGGAGAGAAGGCCATGGATACAGGAGATATTCTGAAGGTCACTCTGATAAGATTTGGCGACTGCTTGGCCCTTGAGAATTTCTTGATCATAATCGCAACTCTCCAACTCTTACTCGCTTGCAGGATCCAATCACCACCCTTCCTCAGGAACAACCAGTCAAATCGCTGTGCTCTCGAAGCTCATCTTCTACTCGGCACGTTAGAAGCCATAGACAAAATTGCTTTCTGCAGTCAGTCTCTTCCTACCCTACACCTTTAGAAGCATTTCTCTCTTAACTTACTTGCCATCAAGGAAGCCTAATAAAAAGCTTTTTACCTCAAGGACTGATTCCTGCATCAAAGTTCTCTTCAGAGGGAAATCAATAGACCATTTGAAACAGTGAAATTTTTCAATAATGTCCCTCCCTATTCTTTGATCATCTAAAATCAGGAATTGAATTATTTTTTTCAACCCTCTGAGTTGTTTCGCCCACCCCCTTCACCCACTTAAGTGGCAAGATCGATTTTCATCATCACCAAGTCTGCTTCGTGGGGAGGGGCAGCCCCGACATCTTCCTGGGGAAAAAGAACAATTGCGTCGATATGAGCGTGTTTAGTTGGGAAGAGCCCCCAGCCCAAGCAGGAGCCCAAAATGTACTTGAGTCGTTTGAGCCACTCGTGACACGCGGGCAGAGCAGTGATGTAGGTCAGTCGCAAGTTTTTAGCATGTAGCCCCCCAAAAGTGTAGATTTACTTTTTTGAATGGAGTTGAATTTACTTGAAGTTTTAAGTTGTTAATAATCAAAGTAGCTGTGTGGCTTAATGAATAAATAGAGCTCTGGACCTGGAGACAAGATCTAGCCTCAAATGCTTACTAGGTTTGAGACCCTGGGAGACCACTTAGCCTCTCTTAGCCTCAGTTTTCCCATCTGTAAAATGGAAATCATGATATCACCTACTTACCCTAGGTAGTTATAAGGATAAAATGCTAATGATATTAAGACTTACTATCCACATGTATATAACAATACATAAGTAGTGTTCACATTCATTGTAAAGCACACAAAATGTAAAAATTTTTAAAAAGGAATCCATGAAGGTGAAATAATACTACTTGACCCTATTGTCAGTAGGGAGTCACTGGAGTTTATTGAGTATGGGGGTGATGTGATTAGACCTATGTTTTAGGGAAATGACTTTGTGGAAACTGAAGGGGACAGGCGGGAGAAATGCACCTGGATAATGAAATCCTTGACAATAATAAAGACATTTGGAAAGAGGGCGGGTCAGAGTGGAGACAGGGATAATGTAAGGAGATCTTCTGGGCACGACCCAGCTACTCCTATGTCATTTTGTTAAAGTCACCATTCTACTCAATCTATGGCTCCTTGGTCAGTGCCCTAGAAAAAAGATTACCTATATTCTTGAGAAGCACCTGTTGCATCCGTGAAGTATTCTAGGGGCAGGTATTCTGAGGAGGGGGTAGATTTTCTCAATGATACTCATGCGGTGGCTGCTGCTGTGGTCGCACCCAGGGCAAGAGTCTTTGGAGTGAGCAGGAGGGATGTTGGGGACTCCGTTAGCTGAAGGAGGACAGTATTAGAGGATGTGCCCCACGACTGGCTAGTGTGCGAGAATGTGATGGAACCCATATTCCTACCCCATCGGTGTTTGAGTACATAGTACCCCTCCCGATTTCACTGGGAGTCAAGGCAGCCCTCATTTGTCTACTGTCTCCAAAATTCCTGATCCATTCTATCACCTAAGTTTGCTAAATATGGAACTTATTGCTTCAATTTCATGATTCTTAGATTATTTTTCCTTGTTCTCTTTAGGGTCAATTACCTTGGTTTGTAAAGTTCTGAGGTACTTAAAATATCCATTTTGTTCTTAAAATAGTTTTTCTGCCTTGCTCTTTTATGTAATTTGTAACCAAATTTCATGTATATTTAATAAGGTGGGATAGCCACAGAGTATCTGTTGGAATGCAAAGACTAGATATAGATAATCTTCTGATAATAGATGAATAGTTACTGAAATATTCTAGTCTGATTTATTTTTAGACTAATTAGTACTGTTTTTTACCTCAACGTGAATGTAATTTAAAATAGTTTGAAGTAAAACTTAATCATGTTTTCACAAGCCAAATAACATCAAAAGCAAATGTTGTACATAATAGTGAAAAGAATAATCATTTTTGAGGTTTAAGATAAGAAAATGCCATCTTCATGGCATTCTTATTCAAAGATGAATTTTGTTTTAGCTAAATGTTCTTATTGAACTTGTAATCACCGGATTAACTTGGAGTTGATGTGGAAATGTTAAGCTTCATAGTTTGGTACTATTTCCATACTGTGTCAGGGATTTGCAAATGGGATTAAAAGAAAAATACTTTTTAAAATTTGATATTTTATTGATATCTTCTAGTTTAACATCAGGTAGATTCCTCCTGTACTGCTGCTCTTCCCCTTTCCCAAAGACAACAATGATGATATATTTTAATGTAAGAAAAAAAGAGGAAGATGAAAAAATAGTAAAATTGGTCAATACATAAATCTGACATTCTATTTGATATTTTATACACATCTCTCTATCCCCTCCTTCACCCGCAGTGCTGCAAAGGATTTGTCAAAAGGGGTTCTGCTTGTATTTCTTCTTGGGGATCAAGATTTTTCTTTGTAAATTTATAAAATTCGTTTTTATCGTTTGGCAGTCACTCTTTCCGTCTACATCATTTTGGTCATCGCGTGCAGTATTTCTGCACTCCGATGACTTCACTTTGCATCATCGGTGCGGTATGTCCTTCTGTGCTTCTCTGTAATATTTATTATTTCTCGTAAGTCAGTAGTATTCCACTTCCTTTATCAGCATTTGTTCAGCGATTCCCCGCCTGATAGACATCTACCTTCTTTTCATTCTTTGCGACCACAAAGAGCGTCACTGTAGATATTTTCACATAGAAAGCCTATACGTTTGTCGTGGATATCTGTGGGGTACACGGCCAGTAATGAAATCCGCAGGTGAAAGAGTAGGAATGCTATAGCTGCATTTTTTTTCCTATCCTTCCAAATGGTAGTAATTCAGTTCTATCAAATGCATAGTGATGCCTGTCTTTTCCATCTTCTGTTATATTTCCCAATTTATTGAGTAGGAGAGAAATCCAAAAAGCTGTTCTGATTTGCATTTTCTCATTATTAGACATTCAGAACATTCTTTAAATATGATTGTTAATGTTCTTGAGCACTTTCTTCATATCTTTTGACCACATAGCCAGTGGAGAAGGCCTTTTTGTCTTGTGTGTTACTGTTAGCTGTAATCTCATAACGGTGAATATTGTTACATAGTTCTCGAAGGCTGTTGCAAAGGACTTTATAGACACTTATTTGATTCTCAACTGCCCTGGAAGCTGGGCAATAGTATCGTCTTCATTTTACGGATGGGAAAGCTGAAGCAGACTGAGGTGACTCTTCTCTATCCCTGGTGTCTTTTCTCTTTTTTTATGATATTTTTTAGGCGTTAAAAGATGTGTGATGAGCTTTCCTCTACTGTGATTTAGACAAATTCCCTCCTCCTATTAGATTATTTTCCTTCAACCAAAATGTAATCTCACTCTTTATCTAGTTTTCTTGTTAATAATACTTTTCAGAGGATTTCATTTGATCCTCACAACATCTTTGTGGTGAAGGAGAAATGCTAAGGGGTTGGGAAATTCTGATTTATTATCAAGAAATGTTTGATTTGTATGTCTATTTGACATAGGGATGTAGAAAATCTCAGGTGAAAAGTAGTCATGACTAGGAAAAGTTACAGTAAGTTCCCTTTTCAGTGGAGGGGAAGGGAGGAGGGAAGAGAGGAGGAGTTAGAGGGGAGGCTTGGGAGTTGGGTGGGAGTTGGGAGGGAGTTGGGAGGGAGCAGGAGTAAGAATACAGATAAGACACTCAGAAGATATATTCTTTCCCTTCTTCTCCTCCCCTCCCTCCCCCCCTCCCCCTCTTCTCCTTCTCTCCCTCCCCCCCTCCCCCTCTTCTCCTCCCCCTTTCCCCCTTCTCCAACTCCCTCCCCTCCCCCTCTTCCCCCTCCAACTCCCTCCCCTTCCCCCTCCAACTCCCTCCCCTCTCCACCTCCAACTCCCACCTAACTCTCTCCCAACTCCCCTCTAACCAACTAACTCTCCCCCCAAGTTCTAAGGTGCCTCCAAATTCTCACCTTGGAAGCTAAAAGGTTGAAGGGGCTTTGAAGCCCTTGAACATGCCACACTGACTATAAAGGATTTGCCTCTGACTCACCTTTAGGGTTTTCCTCGCTGGGGTCTGCATCCCCACTAGTTCTTAGCCCCACCCTGCCTCCACAGCTGGTCCTACAGGGCAAGCAGCCCTCAGAAGCCTAATTGGGCTCCAGAAAGAAATGGGTTCCTTACTAAGTTCCCCAACAAGCTGTGGCCTTGGTCTCGCTGGCACTTACACTAGGCAATTGGTCTCTGAGGAATTGGGGAAGGATGGGAGATCCCAGTGGCCAAAGAAAGGAGGGAAATGATGAGGAGCTTGGAGGGGCAGGTCAGAGAGACACCCTGGAGGTGAGCAGCTAAGGGAAGGAAGTGTGTGTGGGGGGGGGCAAGGAATGGGGAGGGGAGTGTGGAAGGTGAGGAGAGAAAAAAAGCAAGGATGCCACTATTCTGGAGAGCAATCTGGAATTATGCTCAAAAAGTTATCAAACTGTGCATACCCTTTGATCCAGCAGTGTTTCTACTGGGCTTATACCCCAAAGAGATACTAAAGAAAGGAAAGGGACCTGTATGTGCCAAAATGTTTGTAGCAGCCCTGTTTGTAGTAGCTAGAAACTGGAAAATGAATGGAAGCCCATCAATTGGAGAATGGCTGGGTAAATTGTGGTATATGAATGTTATGGAATATTATTGTTCTGTAAGGAATGACCAGAGGGATCAATACAGAAAGGACTGGCGAGACTTACATGAACTGATGCTGAGTGAAATGAGCAGAACCAGGAGATCATTATATATCTCAACAATGATACTGTTTGAGGATGTATTCTGATGGAAGTGGATTTCTTCAACTAAGAGAAGATCTAACTCAGTTTCAATTGATCAAGGATGACAGAAGCAGCTACACCCAGAGAAGGAACACAGGGAAATGAATGTTTTCCTTCCTGGGTTATTTCTACCTTCTGAATCCAATTCTCCCTGTGCAACAAGAGAATTGTATGGATCTGCACACATATATTGTAGCTAAGATATACTTTACCATGTATAATACTGCTTGCCATCTAGGGGAGGGGATGGAGGGAGGGAAGGGAAAAGTGGGAACAAAAGTGAGTGCAAGAGATAATGTTGAAAAATTACCCATGTATTAATTGACTATATCAATAACCAAACAAAAACCATATGATCATCTCAATAGATACAGAAAAAGCATTTGATAAAATCCAACATCCATTCCTAATAAAAACACTTGAGAGCATAGGAATAAATGGACTTTTCCTTAAAATAGTCAGGAGCATATTTTAAAACCATCAGTGAGCATCATATGCAATGGGGAAAAACTGGAACCTTTCCCAGTAAGATCTGGAGTGAAGCAAGGTTGCCCACTATCACCATTATTATTTAATATCGTATTAGAAACACTAGCCTCGGCAATAAGAGTCGAGAAAGATATTAAAGGAATTAGGGTAAACAATGAGGAAACCAAACTATCACTCTTTGCAGATGATATGATGGTATACCTAGAGAACCCCAGAGATTCTACTAAAAAGCTATTGGAAATAATTCATAATTTTAGCAAAGTAGCTGGCTACAAAATAAATCCCCATAAATCCTCAGCATTTTTATACATCAGCAACAAAACCCAACAGCAAGAGATACAAAGAGAAATTCCATTCAGAATAACTGTTGATACCATAAAATATTTGGGAATCTATCTACCAAAGGAAAGTCAGGAATTATATGAGCAAAATTATAAAAAAGTCTCCACACAAATAAAGTCAGACTTAAATCATTGGAAAAATATTAAGTGCTCTTGGATCGGCCGAGCGAACATAATAAAGATGACAATACTCCCTAAACTAATCTATTTATTTAGTGCTATACCAATCAGACTTCCAAGAAAATATTTTATTGATCTAGAAAAAATAACAACAAAATTCATATGGAACAATAAAAAGTCGAGAATCTCAAGGGAATCAATGAAAAAAAAAATCAAATGAAGGTGGCCTAGCTGTACCTGATCTAAAATTATATTATAAAGCAGCAGTCACCAAAACCATTTGGTATTGGCTAAGAAATAGATTAGTGGATCAGTGGAAAAGGCTAGGTTCACAAGACAGAATAGTCAACTATAGCAATCTAGTGTTTGACAAACCCAAAGCCCCTAACTTCTGGGAAAAGAATTCATTATTTGATAAAAACTGCTGGGATAATTGAAATTAGTATGGCAGAAATTAAGCATGGACCCACACTTAATACCATATATCAAGATAAGATCAAAATGGGTCCATGACCTAGGCATAAAGAACAAGATTATAAATAAATTAGAGGAACATAGGATAGTTTATCTCTCAGACTTGTGGAGGAGAAAGAAATTTGTGACCAAAGATGAACTAGAGACCATTACTGATCACAAAATAGAAAATTTTGATTACATCAAATTAAAAAGCCTTTGTACAAATAAAACTAATGCAAACAAGATTAGAAGGGAAGCAACAAACTGGGAAAACATCTTCACAGTTAAAGGTTCTGATAAAGGCCTCATTTCCAAAATATATAAAGAACTGACTCAAATTTATAAGAAATCAAGCCATTCTCCAGTTGATAAATGGTCAAAGGATATGAACAGACAATTTTCAGAGGATGAGATTGAAACTATTACCACTCATATGAAAGAGTGTTCCAAATCATTATTGATCAGAGAAATGCAAATTAAGACAACTCTGAGATACCACTACACACCTGTCAGATTGGCTAAGATGACAGGAAAAAATAATGATGAATGTTGGAGGGGATGCGGAAAAACTGGGACACTAATGCATTGTTGGTGGAGTTGTGAACGAATCCAACCATTCTGGAGAGCAATCTGGAATTATGCCCAAAAAATTATCAAATTGTGCATACCCTTTGATCCAGCAGTGTTTCTATTGGGCTTATATCCCAAAGAGATACTAAAGAAGGGAAAGGGACCTGTATGTGCCAAAATGTTTGTAGCAGCCCTGTTTGTAGTGGCTAGAAACTGGAAAATGAATGGATGCCCATCAATTGGAGAATGGCTGGGTAAATTGTGGTATATGAATGTTATGGAATATTATTGTTCTGTAAGAAATGACCAGCAGGATGAATACAGAGAGGACTGGTGAGACTTACATGAACTGATGCTAAGTGAGATGAGCAGAACCAGGAGATCATTATACACTTCGACAACGATATTGTATGAGGACATATTTTGATGGAAGTGGATTTCTTTGACAAAGAGACCTGAGTTTCAATTGATAAATGACGGACAAAAGCAGCTACACCCAAAGAAAGAACACTGGGAAACGAATGTGAACTATCTGCATTTTTGTTTTTCTTCCCGGGTTATTTATACCTTCTGAATCCAATTCTCCCTACGCAACAAGAGAACTGTTCGGTTCTGCAAACATATATTGTATCTAGGATATACTGCAACATATCCAACATATAAAGGACTGCTTGCCATTTAGGGGAGGGGGTGGAGGGAGGGAGGGAAAAAAAAATCGGAACAGAAACGAGTGTCAATATAAAGTAATTATTAAATAAAAATTTAAAAAAAAAGCTTTACAAAGAACTTGGTTCACAACCACACCATTGTGTTATTAAAATATGTTTGAAGTAAAAAAAAAAAAAAAAAAAGAAAAATTACCCATGCATGTGTTCTGTCAATAAAAAGCTATAATTTTTTTTTAAAAAAGAATGAATGGATTTCTTTAAAGGATAGTTGCTTATAACTTCATCTGAGGCAACAGATTGGTATCTGGCCCCAAGTGGTAGCTTTAGCAAGAAGCTCAACCAGGCACCTTCCTCCTAGGCTGTTCTCAAGCAAGTACTTGAACAGGATGGCTCTTTCCCAGGCTTACTGCATATGTACCAATTTTAGGTTAAAGGTGTACCTGTCTCTACCCCAGCTGAGAACACTTGAATGGGTGACAAGGCCGGATTTTGAATGGAGAATGGGTGGAATGGCAATTGCTGTGTTTTCCCCCCTCTTTCTGCCAAGGATCTAGCGTTAGTAACTTGTTCCCCCCAGGAGGACATGGGACTGAAGCCCTATTCCTAGAAAAAGAAGAATGTTGGGGACAGGCATGTTCCAAGACTCATCCAGCTATGCTTAATAAACAGGAAACTTTGGGACGGGTAAGTTTTTAGGGACTCAGAGTTTGCCTGAAGAGTTCTAGAATTTAAAGTTAAGTTTTTAGGGGGCTTGAGACCACTAACCCCACAGTCCAGGAAGTCTATACCACTTGTGTCAAATTAAAGTGGACAAAAGGATAAGGATCTCCTGTTAATGTGTATGTCTCACTGTATATGTATTTTGCTAAAAATTCCCCAATTACATTTTCATCTGGACTGTATCATTGATTCCCCCCTAGTTAAGAGAAAAGCCATGGTCTCCCAGTCTTAAGATTAAGCCTTGAACTGAAAATCCACCATGTCTGTACTAATAATTTGAGGAACAGCAAGATTTAAAGTTTCAGTGACTTGAGGCTCCTGAACCTTATAACTACTATTCTGGACATTTTATTAGCAGTGGTTAGGAGCTGGGGGGTCAAGGGCCTTATACCCTGAAGTCTTTAAATGACTCCAAGTCTTGAACTTTTAACTCTTCGATAGAAATCTACATTTTAAACGACTCGGGCTTTTTCATGTAGCCCTAACTATGGGTAGAGGTTTTGTTGAAAAGTTGCTTCTGTAGAGCAGGATTGACCCCAGTCTTTGTCTCTGACAGTCTTCACAGGCCAGCGATGGGTCTTGCTTCTTCATCTTGAGGTTTGAGATAAGCACTTGCAGTGAGAGGTGACATTAGAGAGGGCAGTTTTCTCATAAATGGACAATTACATTTAGTAATTTAGGGAGGCAGCCTATATATTATCCTGAGAAGGGCTGTGGAAGAAGGAAGCTCCCATCATCTTCATAGAGAGTTGGGTATACAAAAAATCCAGTCAAGCTTCTTAGGAATAAAAAAGTAACCAGAACTATAAGTTTTACTTATGTAAACTATAACACTCTTAAGTTGGTATTTTTGCAAAAAAAATTCCAATGTCCCTTCTTTAATAGTTTTCTAACACATAAGAGAAGAATCTTCCCCAAAGGCTTTGTGGTAATAACTATTACTATAGAGTTCTCATTTATTATAAATGGCTTCAGTTCATCAACAAGCATTACTAAGTGCTTATCTTGTTTCAACTGTTCTGCCAGGCACATAGGCTACAAAACCCAGAAAGCCTTTCACGGTGAAGAGAATTTCAAAAGAAAGAATCTCTTCATCACGAGTAAGTGAAGATGAACTTTGAATGGGAAAGCAGTGTGAGAGTAGAAT